>NW_010972753.1:8165129-8210953 GCF_000737465.1 Haliaeetus leucocephalus
TACTGGTGAGGCCACACCTCAGTACTGTGTTCAGTTTTGGGCCCCTCACTACAGGAAAGACATTGAGGTGCTGGAGCGTGTCCAGAGAAGGGCAACCAAGTTGGTGAGGGGTCTAGAGCACAAGTCTTCTGAGGAGCGGCTGAGGGAACTGGGGTTGTTTAGCCTGGAGAAAAGGAGGCTGAGGGGAGACCTTATCGCTCTCTACAACTACCTGAAAGGAGGTTGTAGTGAGGTGGGTACTGGTCTCTTCTCCCAAGTAACAAGCGATAGGACAAGAGGAAACGGCCTCAAGTTGCACCAGGGGAGGTTTAGATTGGATATTAGGAAAAATTTCTTCACAGAAAGGGTTGTCAAACATTGGAACAGGCTGCCTAGGGAAGTATTTGAGTCACCATCCCTGGAGGTATTTAAAAGACATGTAGATGTGGTGCTTAGGGACGTGGTTTAGTGGTGGACTTGGCATTGCTAGGTTAATGGTTGGACTTGATGATCTTAAAGGTCTTTTCCAACCTAAACAATTCTATGGTTCTATTCTATGATTCTATGATTAATGCACTATCAGTGAAGTCAGGCAGATTTATAATAATGAAGCTGTATTGTTAAATGTTTCATGGTGAACAGATTAACAATTATCTGCTACTCTTTTGCTTCTCTGTGCTCTGGCTAGAGCTAATGTGTATCTATCTAGGTTATTGTAGACTCTTTTTATACTCAGGAATCTGAGCTGGATGCCAGACATCTGAATCCCCTTGACATTTTTAAAACACAAGCATAGATCTGCTGCACAGCATGTGAGCAATGGAGTCCAACGTTTCCAGGGGGGTAGTTTCATATGGTTCTACTCCTCTATGAACATATATGGCACAGGATGATAGTCATTGCTCTGTCTTGCACAAACTGCTCACATCATCAGCTATTCTGATGCTTGTTAGAAGTCCTGGGTTGACTTAACGCACATGTGCTGAGCGACTGACCGTTATGTGGAAGCACTGAACGTACTACGCATTTCTGCACGTGCAATATCCAGTTTTTATGTGCTGTGTGCTAGGAGCCAGACACATCCCGGCAGGGCAGATTTACTGAACATGTGCAGGCTGTCTGCACAGCGCACGCAGAGCAGATCTGACACTTCCTAGAGGCGTTGGGTTGGTACCAAATAGACATGTACATTTCTGCCCCAGGGACCCAGAAATACAGTGCCCTGAAGGGTTTCTGTTCTGCCTGAAGGGACTTTCACTGCTTCCCCACGCAGCCGAACAGCACTGCGAGGCTTAATCCACTTGAGCGGGTTAAGCATCCTGGGATTGCCGGGTGGTATCTGTGGTACAGTGCAAGATAGTATTATTATGCTGTCCAGACTCCTCATGAATTCATTACTTGAATTTACAAGTGATGACTGCAAATGTGGTGAGTAAAGGAAAGAGCAATAATGTAGAAAGATTTTCTAGGGAAAAACAATAGTTGTCAGCATTCAAAGGACTTAAAACAAATGCAGAACAGGTAGCAGTCACTAATAGCTTACAGTGTTTTCATGACATGTATTATGCTTTAATCAGTAGAAGTGCTGTTTTCATTGCTGACCCCACTTGAAGGATAAGGTGTTGTCTTCTCTGTCTTTTTACAGAGAGGCTCCTGCCTGGCTCCTGATAGCCTACACCTTCCTTCCACAAAAGCCCCGCTCTTCTGTTTGACCTACAGAACAGTCCTGGACCAGTCCAGGTCTATCAAGTCTTACCCACATCTGCCGCATTTAATAACTCCCTGCTCCAATATCTCACCTTCACACATTTGCAGTGCTGTGTTCTGGTCCCTCTCCAGGACCATGGACCGGTGTGGGCAGCTGCCAGCCTAATCCATCACCTGCTCAGAGGCACAAAAGGAGGACTGCCCCGTTCCTCCTCACTGTGGGGCTGTTTGTGTGCTACTGCATGTACAGCCGCATCCAAACTTCACACACAGACAAGCACTGCGGTTGTGCTGTGTCCCAAAGGGGGTATATGCATGCTATCTTTGGTGCCCAAAGCCCAGCTGCAGCTCCAAAGCTAGTGCTAAATCTGGCTTTGATATGACCAGGGAAAGTCTGATCCCAGCTGAGGCCCTGGGGGAGGACCAGGGGCCCAGAGGTACTCTAATGTCATTTTAGACAGCTGAGGGTCTCGGAGATATCTGCATGGACCTGGCAGATGTGACCTGGGACAGATGGGGCACTTAGAACAGAAACTAGTGGCCAGCAAGGACATCCCAAGGACAAGCAGCTCAAATGGCCTTAGGTCTTCTGCTTTGGCACCCTATCCACTCCCTCAGTATCTTCAGGGCCCTTTAGAGAAGATTACTCCTCTTCTACACCTAGAGATAGAAATGCAGTATTGCTTACTAGCAATTTATGAACTCTGTAAGGACTTGTTCTGCAGCTCATTACCAGCAGTGGTGGGATTCTTTGGTTACCCTTACATGATCTTCTGAAAGTGATCTAACATTAATTAGAGATTCAGAAGAGAAAGAGGGGCAAAATGCTTCTCTATAACTTTCTCAAGGAGTAAGAACAACATTTTTTCCCTGTGTAGTACAAAGCTAAGAGACTCCACAGTAACTACAGCAGGTGGGAGGCCTGCAGAAAGAATTTACAAATAATTAATATCTCTAAGGATATGAGGAACAGTAACTTAGGAAGGACTGAGTGGGGATCCTGGGCAATCAGGAGGGAACAAAGAAAAGTAAGAATTCTCAAACAGAATTAAGTATTTTATTTGCACCAGCTTACATCAGGAATGACACTGAAAAAAATCTACAGCAGATTTTCTCATTGTCTGGTAGCAGAAGCAGGCTCCTGTGAGAAGCTGAGTTGCTAAAAGGGAAATACAGGACTAATTAGATTAATCAAATAGCAAGGAGGCACCCGGGTTTGGTTGCTTGAAGTCCTCCATAACTCTTGAATTAACGTTAACCCCTCATAAGACAGGCTGGTAAGTTAGCCATAATTATTTTGCTGCCTTTCAAATTTTGTGAGACAGGGAGGAGGAGCTGCATGAAGGTCTGAGCGATGCACCCCGCTGATCATTCAGTCTGGGGAAGGCTTTCATGACTGAGTCGAGATATATTGAGCTTAGTTTTGTTTTCCAGGAATGTGTAATGCTGGTGGAAAGTCTGAAAAACACACTTCACACAAAGGGAAAGGTTCTTCTTTCTTCTGGGTCTCCCATTACTCAGTTAATCACTTGGTTAATGTATTGAGCAAATAAACAGTGCTTTTTTGATTATTTTGCCAGGGCTATTTAACCAGCTGCCTTTCAAATGCAGAGTCCAGAATTTCTGGGTCTTGCCCAAGGTTATGTGTACAGAGACACTTCATAAGCCACAATAAACATTTTATTCAGCCCAGCATTCGCTGTCTTGACTAATGGAATACAGCTATTTGCAAGGCTATTTGAGTCTTGCACAATGTTGTTACCAGCTCTTTGAAAAAATCCCAAACCTTTGTGGCCTCTGTAAATGCTGATGATCCCTTCCATGCATATGCCTGTAGAGGATTTTTCTCTAGGGGTAAGCAATCTGAGGTGACTCCAGTCAGAGAGCAGATCTTTCACAACCACAGTCAAAGCGTTGCCTGACCCTGCCAAAGCCCTTGGAAAGCTCCTTGTGGTCTGCATTATATGTTAGAGCACTATTGAATTCTGCTGCTGTCCAATGGGCCTGTTTTAGGGGGCTTGGCACCCGTGCAAAGCAGGCTCCAACACAAGCATAATATATCTAGAAAGAGGGACGAGCATCAAAATTGCAAACTTTGCTGATCAAAGTTACTTAGTTCAGCCAAGACTTGAGTCCAGCTGTGAGGAACAGCTGGAGAAGAGGACTGAAGAGTGGGCAGGGCAGACACAGGTCGCACTTAGTGATTTAAGCACAAAATAATGTTCATTGGATGGAGAAAGCTAAACTGCTCATGACATGTCCCAATTCCCCGCCGGTGGGAAGCTGGGCATATGGGGTAGGGCGTGCAGTCAGTTTGCTGGCTCAGCCCTGGAAGGTGGCAACCCCCCACGTCCCCAGGTACGACACACGGGATCCACAACCCCTCTGCATGCCCCAGCGTGGGGCACCCCTTTCTGAAGGTAAAGACCGGGCAGATCACCGTAACGCCAAATCAGTGATGTTAAAGCACCTGTTTTGGTGTGGCCCACACAACAGAGAAAGCTGTCTGGCAGAAACCAGATTCTGTTTGCGGCATGAAACGAATGCCGTAGCCTTTTCCATCCTCATCCTGCTTCCTATGCTGTGCCCCAGCTGAATGTGGCCTGAGTGTTTATTGCGCTAAAGCGTTATTTTTGACAAACTGCCAGCCACTGCTCCCTGGGTTCTCTGCCAGAGATAGTGCTCATGGCTAGCTGTTGCTCTTACTTGGGTAACGAATGAAGAAAACCGGTGACAACCTGAAACAAGAGACACTGGTGTGCACACAGAAAAATCACACTACTGAGTCCAAGTACAGGCAGCTGCACAAAAGCCTTTGCTTAGGTGTCCCCACAGGGCTGTAGAAGACCCAGGTTAGAAATATAGGTGTGAGAAGTGCTCTCCTCGCACGCCAGCCCCTGCCAGAGCAGCCTGCCGTGCTCTCCCATGGTGTGAGGATGGGATCTGCACCCCTCTCATCGCCTGGGACATGCTCTCCCCATGGGTGGGCTTCAGCCACAGCAAAGCCCTTGCTGCTTTCTGCAAACCGCTCTGCTCAAGAGCAGCTCATGCTGTCCCACCGATGCGTCGATCCGCACCCTGGTGCACTGCCGGAGGGCCGAGCCGCCCCAGGACCCCCTACCCAGTGCGGTGGCGCTGAGCCCCCCCCCCAGCTGCAGCCTCAGCACGGGGAGGTTTGTACCCATCCTGCAAACCTGCCGGTGCGGGGCACCCCAAGGATGGTGACGGTGCATTGCACTTTCCCCAGGCGGACTAGAATATTTTGTAATTGATATCGTTGGAAGGATATTTGCTTACTTTGGGAATTTAACTAGTTGAAAAGAAATGTCTCCCAGCGCCACAGAATCCCTGCATGCCTCACCAGCAGGCTTTCAGGACTCACTCCGCAGCTCAGATTTCTGTCTTAAATTCCAGAGTGGTTTGGGGGGATTTCTGGGGATCGGACACCAGCGGGTCAGTGACACATGTACCTCTCCAGGGGGTTTCCCCTGCGGCAGGGCAGCCCTGCGGGTTCCTCTGGGGCACAGCCACCTCCAAAGGCAGCAGGGGCAGGAACCGCGGGGGGATTTCAAAGCACGTTAAACTCAGACTGACTTCAACCAATAAAATGTCTTAATCCCAATCCAGCAATTACAGAACACACCTCATGTGGTGATCTATACATATGCCTTATAGGCATATATAACGCAGAGCTACTGATAGGAGGATCTACAAAGGAAGACAAGAGAGCTTTCAGATCCCCCTCTCTTACTCCCCTGTGCTGTGACACAGCTGGGTCTTTCTTAAATCCATTTGTAACCCTGAATTTCCCGTGTTTTGCATAATTACAATGCCCCATGTTTTACTTTTTAAATTGCTTACACATTCTTGCAATAGAGGGAATTTTTAAAAGTGTAGCCAGTTTGATTTTGAGAAGCGTTGCGAAGGAGACAAGGGTAGACGCATATAATTTGTCTCCTACCAGCTTTATGAGTGTCTCTCTCTCAGGAAAGGTAACAATTCCATCCAGAAATAATTCTATTAGACATGAAATATCAGAGCTGTGAATCACTGGGCTTTTCACAGCATCACTTCACAGCAGGAGAGCATCTGAAAACTGCACCAGAGACAGGAGTTTAATTCTTATTGTGGCACTAGGGAGGAAAATGCAATCAAAAACAGCTATAGGAAGTTGCAGTACAGCAGAACTATTTATTTTACTAGTTGCCTTCCTGGGAAAAGGAAACCAGGAGATTATAGTTATTCATCCAGCAATACTGTTGATTTGGTCAGGGTAGTAACTAGGATTCACAAGACTGCAATTAAGGGCTCAGGAAAACATGTTAAATAAATTCCTCTAAAAGACTGTATTGTAGTGACCATGCACACATTGCTTTTAGGCATCCGTATAGCGGGATAATAACTGGTTCTGCCGAGGAAAAGCTTTTCTGTCATTGTGAGAGGGCAGGGAGACCAATCTCTATCAGAGGTTTATAAAAGAAGAATGGATGCTGAATTGTGGGGGCAGTCAGTTACGGCCAGTTTGAAGGTTTTAGCTCTGAGTACATCAGAAAGTCACCTGTTCCTTCTTCCCATCTCTGCAGCTAGACATAACACCTCTATTTCAATGTAGATGACTACGGGAGCTTCCCTCCCACAAAGGTGGTCCTGTGAGATCGTCACTAGTTAGCCAGGGCAGTTGCTTCACCTGCAGCTTTTAGGACTTAACCCATTCTGCAATGGGAAAAAGCTGTTTCCCAGTGCCTGCTGCTAATGCTCAGGACCACGATGGGTGTCCTTACTCTTCTCCACTGCTGAGGTGGACAGAAGAAGGAGAACAAGCGTGTTGATTCTGAACACCATACGTTGCAAGTGACAATAATCAGGGCCCTGCTGAGTTGCCAGGCTAATTTATAGACATGGGACCTGACTTTCAGAAGAAATAAATTTGCAGAAATCGCATGGACCTTAAGCACTCAGTATCTCGGAAAGCTAGCGCATACTTTTTGCCTCCAGATTACTGCTGCCTGTGTAAAACAGGTGTCAAAGGCTATTATAAAAAATAAAGAAGGCCCTTGTAGCTGGCAGCATATCAGGGTTGTTATGCCAAAGCCTAGGCAGCTAAAAAAGGTAATATCTGCAGAGTATCAGCCTTACATGGCTGAACTGGATTAGTCTTTACATCCTAAATGTCTGGACTGTCTCCGAAAGAGGTAGCGAGTGCCTTTCCTTGAAGCAGTCTTTTTTTTCAACCAGTTAATGGAGAGCCGTTGTTCACAGAGATGCCTGGTTGCCTAATACCATGATGAAGACAGACGACGTGTATTACAGTGGCTGTTTGCAGAAGCAAGCACAGGACATGCTTAAGCACATTCTTAAGCAGGAGGACATGCTTAACCATGAAACCTCTGCAAAAACTGGTGGCAGATTTTTCAGCTGCAGTTGCGACGCTCAATATCAAAACACTGTGCCAAGTCAGTTTTTCATGATAAAGCTCAGTCTTTCTTTAGGAAATGTTTTACTTCTGAGTTTTTTCAGGAGGCTGCTGAAGAGAATACGTATTCTTTAACCTAGGTGTTTACCTGGTGAGGGGACAGAAAGCTGAGAGCCTACAAACTTTGGGGATCCTCCTTCCCAAGCATCCAAGTCCATGGCTGCCTGACACCCTGGGCTCCTGGTCTGACCATCCTGGAGCCACCTCCAGTGTTTGGCACTGAGGTGCTTGTCAGGGGACTGTCCTGTAGCCAGGATCTTCTTTCCGTTTTTCAGAGACTCTCAGCACGGCCAGAATTGTCAAAATCATCTGTGAAATGGACTGACTGTTCCTCCTCTGCCCAGTCCCACCTCTCAGTCCTAGAATCCTAATGCATGTCTCAGCTTCCCAGGACCCAGAAGTGTAACGCAGTGTGGAACAAAGGCCTGAAATGAGAGATTTTTTTAAGAACAACCCCCCACCACCCCCAATAATGAATACAGTGTGTTCCTCCATTTACATCATATATTGTCTGTAACCACAAAAATAAGAAAGAAGTGATCCTACATTTATCTGAGATGGGAAATTTTGGAACAGAATGAGAGCTGCCGGAGATGTCTGGGTCTATAGAGAAATGTCTCCACAGCAAAGAGTTAGAGGTCCAGTTTGGCAGAAGACTTTGCTAAAATCATTCATGATGGATTTCCTGCGTCTGCCTTCAACCGTCAGGAGGCCTTCAGTATGTCCTTTGTAATTTCCCATCCTTTTTCTTCTTAAATTTCAGTCTCTGCATCAGCGCTGGCATTGTGATCTCAAGTGAAATCCAAGAGGGATGCTCTTCTGGTCTCTGAATGCAGTTTTACATTCAGAGTGGTTGGTGATCATCAGCAAGTGACATGAGCCACTCCAACCATTTGTTTAAACATTCCTGTGCACTTTCACACAAAGTTATAAACAGTGTGATCTATCATGTGTGTGCATAAGTGTAGGAAAAAAGGACGATCTTGAGAACTGTGCTGAGATGATGTATGTCCTTGCTAGAAGTGTGTTGAGTTTGTAAAGGCCGGGCAAAAATAAATAAGAGGGGGAAAATTCACTGGTTCCCACCTGCCTCCTAACAAATAAATCACAAAGGCTTTCCATGCCTCCCTTGAGATACTTATTTGCTCTGCTCTCCCCCCAGCCACAATGAAAGGGGCTTTTCTTCCGCTTGAACTGACCTTTGGCAAACATTTCCCTTTCAATTAAGATCTGAAATGTCCTTGTGGACTGCTGTTACTGGAGACAGCAGGGAGAAGGCTTTCTGAAGCCACTAACACAGGAGTCAGGACAGAGAATAATTACCTGAATTCATAAGGTTAATTCCAGTCTAGACGAAGGCAGAGAGAAGTCATCTGGAGGTCTCCATCGGAGAACAATACGTTTGTCTTTCTGGACTCTCTGGTCTCCCCGCGCTGGCTGCTTACTACGTACTATGAATATCTCTCTCATGGACTGGTGAGCAATTACTGTGTCTGAGCACTAGGCTTGCTGTCCTCTTGTCATTATGAGTTTTATAGCCCAGAGTGAGCCTCCCAAGAATAAGGCTTTGACTGTGGCTTGACCTGGCACACTGGAATAAATGGAAAGCCTCCTGCGGACAGCAGGCTCGGCGTGGGTGTTTGGCACTGGGGAGGTTGTTGCCTGAGTGAACTAAAGAAAATTTATTAAAAACATACATCAAAAACTTGCTGCATGCAAACTTAAAGGTGAAGCCTCGAGTGACTTAATATACAGTCTCAATAAAATGGGCCAGGATAACCAGAAGAGGTAAAAGAAAAACATCAGATTAATGACTGCAGGAACTTCAGAGTGTTGCATTGAGCATGTTCCTGTCCAGCCTAAGTTCTCCAGATTTTGCAAATTCTTGCTAAGGGGCCAATATTGCAGGCAAATTACTGCCTGGAGACCGGCTATGTGATGTGCTGTGAAATGCTTGGGTTTTCACAGTGCTGTTATCTGGGTTTCATGGCACTGCCATGTCAAGTCAGTTGTATTAACAACAGTGTCACTGTAGGACGGTTGAAGGATACGATATAAGCTTGGCTTGTGAAAAGAAATAATATCCTTCAAGAGAAGGCTTTTGCCACGCAACTAAAATTCTCTTACGTGCTCTTGTGCAAGGCTTGGTGAAATGGGACAAACAGTTGCCCAGTTCTCATGCATTTGTTGGTGGGTGGCACATATGCTACGTGCCATGTCTTTTTTCCCAACTACCAGTCCATATCATAGAATATCTTCCTTAGGTCCTAAGGCTTCTAACTGGCTTTGGTGCCATCAGTTTTACACCCTTGCTGAAATGTTTTCTTTCTTTGGCTTTGGCAGTTCTGCCCTTCTCAAGACCTCTTTCTTTTTCTCTGGTTATTCCTTTAATGCATCTTGTTAACAGCTTCCACTGTTCTTCTCCTTTCTTCCTTTGAAAAGACAATCTTATAGTACATTGGTCATCTCTGCCTCCTGACTACGTACTCTTATGTGCTTATAAGAGCGACTCATTAACCTGGAAGTCATGTTATTAGGCTAAAACCTCAATATCCTTTGCATCTTACTCCCCTTCCTTTAGTCGTCACCATTCTTCTTGACCTCAATGGTCTCTCATTGATCGCTCTCCTCGTCTTTCAGATCCACTGTAAGGTGAATTCCCACAGCCCGAGTTACTTGCTGTGCCCAACATGGTGTTCGTAATAGTCCACTGTGATGGAAACTTATGAATCCTTCCTCCTCCTGGCCTTCCTAGTATCAAAACCACTTAAATGTAATGCATGTGCACTGATCAAGCGATTTCCTTCCCTGTTTTATCCCTTTCTGCTGCTGTCTTCCTTATAATTACATCAAGCACAAATATTCTCTGTTCCCTTTCCAGGCTTCTATCTGTTTATTTACTTTAATGTCTTGTTGATTTGCATCCTCTGCTATGCCAGAAATTCTAGCCTCATTTGCCTGGATATCTAGTTTCCCACTGAGTATACGCATGTTTTCTTCATCGCAGAAGGAAGGCCCTTCTGATACTAGTCCTTAAAAATCTGCATCCGATCATTTTGCTAGGCATTTTTATTGTGCTGCCTACACAATGGTGCCAATTAAGCTCGACTGTGCAGGCAGCCAAGGAAATAAAAAGGCCTATTCTCTGTGGTTTTTTGCCTACACATTTACATGTATGTGGCTGAACTATTCATAGATACTGCATGATCTATTTAAACAGGACCAAAGTATGTGAGGAGGAGGCAGTGTGAGTAAGTGTATAAAGAGGTGGACTGCGACTTACGTTTCGATGCCAGCTCTGCCATGCATGCTCTGAAAAGTCACCTGCTTGTGCCTCTGTTTCCCCATCTTTGATACAGAAATAATTTTGCTTACCTTGTTTACCAAGTGCTTTGAGACCAAGTGATAAAATATGCTACGTAATAACCACACAGCATTGTTTTTCCTGTCCCATTCTTTCTCATTATTCATCACACCAACTGGTTTCATCTGCTGCTATGTTAGACCATGGGCATCTGAAGGAATCCTACATTTTTCACAGTACGACAGCAGGGGTGCTGCAGTGATCCCTAACTTTCAGGTACTAATGCAGCACAAACAACAATTATATTAAA
The DNA here is from genome assembly GCF_000737465.1 of Haliaeetus leucocephalus. NCBI lineage: Eukaryota > Metazoa > Chordata > Aves > Accipitriformes > Accipitridae > Haliaeetus > Haliaeetus leucocephalus. The sequence continues at coordinate 8,175,903 of NW_010972753.1, forward strand.
AGCACCTCTCCTGGACCTATGGACAGTGCTACAAAGGGGAATGCTAAGTGTCTGCACTATATAATGGGGATCTAAAGCAATTTCTTGCGACATTTTATAGTCTGACGGTTGCCTGAAAGAGACCCCATATGGGATGTAAATCGCATGTGTTGCTGCCATATGCTTGGGGAAGCAAGATCCATTTGTTCTTTTAGAATAGAGAAGCCTGCTGAATTCAAACCAGAAGTCAGATACACATCATGTTCATCCCAGCTTGTGTTAGGACTGTAGCAGTTCTTTATTCTTTTGCTTTTGAGTGCTGCATAAAGCTGTAATTGGTGTAGCTGAGCTTCTATGACAGGGACTTTGTATATTATTTTTGAAGGGATGTATCACATCCTGGTCGAAAACTGTATTTTCACTCCAAGCAGAAAAAAATATGAGCTCCCCCATATGACATGTGAAGCCAAGTTTAGGCATAAGCCTGACTCCATGAATTTCCTGACTTCATGAGTATTCCAGTCACTTCCATGAGGGCTGAATTTGGCCTGGGATGCACATTAGTACACTGGAGTGCTATTTGAAAGCTAAGAAGTTTCTGTTTAATCTTTTCAAGATTTTTATCCTTCTCTAGTAGTTCACAGGAAAGATAGATAGAATGGATAGGGAGTGTTGTCTGAGTTTTCTCTATTCTCTGTTTCTCTGTTCTGACACCTTATAATTTTTAGGGATTCTTGTCCCTTATTTGAGACCTGTAGCAGTTTTATGGCTATGCATAAATACAAGAAATAGCAACTGGGGAGGCACTGAAACTGCCAGGCTGAACATCTCCATTAGTAAAATGCATGAGATGCTGATCTTACCTGACCCCTGCTGTAATTCTAAAAACAAGGCCACTCAAAGCCACTCAGCAGCTGCACCAAACAAGATGCCACGAGGCAGATGCCTCTCACCTAACATCAGACACCTACACTGCTGATAGACATACACTGCGTGAGCTGGCCCTGTCGGCTCCCCTTGTAGGCTGCGGACCGAAACAGGCACTGCTGAGACAGGCTGATTTCATCCTGATGTGGATATTCAAAGCAGTCCGGAGGTAACATGTCTTGGACCCAGCTGTTGCTTTCTCCTAGCCGTAAAGAGGGTATACGTGACCACCCCCACATATAGACATCTCCAGTGAGAGGAGTCCCTCTCACAGTGTTTCAGTTTGGGCTCCTGAATTTAATGGCTGCTTTGAAAAACCTGGGTGAACGACTTTCCTTGGGTCAAAAAGTAAGTCTGCAACAGAGCCCCAAGTAAAGATTAAGACGACTCAGTCTGTACGCTAGTCACATCCCTGTCTCTGACTCTCTCTACCATGTCCCCATCTCTTTCATCACTTATTTCTTGATAATGAGACCAAATGAGCACTTTTACTGTGAATGTTTGAAAGAGCTACTTGCCGTCTTTCATTTACATACTGATAAAAGTTATAAACCATGAAATAGGCTAGTCTTATATCATCCATGTTTCCACCTTCCTGCAGGGATTTGAATATGTTTCCCGTGAAGAAATTTTAGGCAGTTTACCCACCTCTTGATGAGGGCAAAGTATTCCTTCTTGTTCTCTAACCTACATAAGGACCGCCAACAGAGAGCATTACACTCACCGGAGCATTTAAGAGAGACAGAAAGAGAAAGCAAGCCAAGACTGTGAAAAAAGTCCCTGGAAGAAAAAAAGAAAAAAAACACCCAAACAATAAATTAGGAAAGAGAAAGCAACTAGAGTGGGTTAAAGGGGAGTTTTCCAGCAACCCTGCTGAATGGAGCTTTTGTGGCACTTGGATGCTGCGGTACAGAGCAGAGACCTCAGGCCGTGTCGTGTGCTGCGCCCCGTCGGTCCTGTTTCTGCGGCATCATCAGTGTTGCCGTCCATCTCACAGCCGCACCAAAAGTAGGGGCAGTCAGGAACCAGACATCCCATCCTCTGGAAAACTCCAAGGCTTCAAAATTTGGTTTTGTTGTGAATCGTAAATAAAAGTGACAGCCATGGATTTTTTTCATGGAGGGAAATGTTCAAACATTAAGGATAAATTGTTTTCTTTGGACCTTACTCAATTAGACTTCAGTTTGCATTTATGTAAAATAGCAGTGTAACATAAAAGCTGTAGCAAAAAGATGAGAACAGAATATTTCAACATTTTTTGTAAATATTCTAACGAAAGCCATAAGCACCTGTAAAAAATTTCAATTTTGTCAAACCAGCATTTTCCACTGGAAAAAAAAATCCCTCTAAAAAACCTCTGCCTTGTCTTTCCAATACAGTCACCTAGTAGTTAAAATTAGATATTAACCAGTCAAAAATATGTATTTGTCATGCTCCTCCTTCGATTTCCTTTCTGGAAGAAAGAAGGTCATCTAGTGATTTATAGTGGCCTGTGAAGACCAATAGGCTTTTTTTCCAATGGACACCAGCCTGCAGATTTTTCATCTGTGTGTCATATTAGGATTTAGGCTTCAGGGACAAAAGGAAAGCTGGTAAGAGAGTGAGCAGGGAGGGACCATAAAACAGCTGTGCTGGATGGTCGCAGATGAGCAAAGGTTGACCTCACTATTTAACACCAGGCCAAGCTGAACTTCACGTATTTGTATAACATCATCACTTGTCATTATCCCCGCATCAAGATGTTGTGGGACGTGGGGGCCAGGCATCCATTGCATTCACACCTGAAAGAAGCAACACCATACACAGCAAGCAAGTAAAACACCGCAGCATTCAGGAAAGTAAATATTCCTCTGTCCCTCTATGGGTCATGTGTCCTCTCCTCAGTGGTCTCTTTAGTAATAGGTTGGTATAGTAGAATAATGTATGTGGCTAAGCATTTAGGAAACTGTAATAACTTGCTTAGGCCAGAAAATGAGCTTGTGCACTGTTTGATAATCCAGCGATTACTAATCATCATGTCGGTTTCCTTTGAGAAGAAACAGTGATTACAGGAAAGTCCCACCACACTGCATTAACAAAGCATTCAAAATGTTTTTATGAAGTAGATAATATCATACAAATAGTTTTGTAAATATATCTCTGGACAAGGAGATTCGAATCAAGACTTAATTTAGGGAACACCTCCTTTGATTAAAAAAATATGTTCCCAAGAACAGCTGGAGCCATTTGCCGAGATAAATCAGATGCTACTCTCAACTTTTATGGGTTGCTAAACCCATGAAATATATGGTATGTCTATGATTTGTTGGCTGCATTCTTATGCTGTGAACATAGATATTGTAGTTTGCTAACAAAGAAAAACGATGGACCCAGCAGGCTATGGCAAAGCCATATCTTCTTTTCTCATTCTTACTGATTAGACCTGAGAGAAAACTGCTCTGGTGAAACATTTGGAGCCTTCTGATTTTTCCCATATTAGGCATGGGCTGAAAACAGCCTGGGTCTCCTGTTGCCTCTTTTACCTCTAGAAAGGAAGGCAAAGGAAATATCACCAAGGTTTTTTAAGATAGAGCAGAAGATTCACTAGCTGTGACAAAGACCTGGAAAGAATAATGGATTTTCAGGAATGCTGCCTCAAGAGACAGTCTTAGGGACTACTAAGTCCCTCATGTCTCTAGCATCTCCAGGTTTATGATAAATGCATCTTCATTTCTGGACATTTGCCAACATATCTAAAAGAAAAAAAGAATGACTCATCTTAAAGATGATCAACAGGTTGCAAAGGAAACAAAAGTGGAAATGTATTTTATTATGTTTCTTCCCTACTTACCTCCCATGCAGGATAGAGCATCTCTACCAAAAAATTTCGCACAAACTGCTGCATCTGAAGACTTCTGGCCAGGGAGCCATGGGGACATGATCCGTATCATCCAATGGTAAACTTGGTACTGGAATGGGTACTGGAGATAGAGATGACAGAGATGATCAAGGATGAGGATGATGTAAGCAAAAAATGCAGGCATGAATGAATAAATACAGAAGGCAGGTCTCAAAATACATGTGAGGCATCACATGCCTATAATAAGGAGGCACCACAAAGGGACAACAAAATGCTGTGATGCTTTGCAATGTAAGTTTAGAGTTCACAGAAAGCTCCACTTCCAAGCATCACTAGAAAAGATGGGATGTAAATGATCTGCCCAGCTCACATCTAGTTTCACTCTCCTGAAGCTTGTGTTTCTTGGGTGTGGTGGCTGCCAAGGTAAGGGGTGGACTGTTGTACTTAAGGGACTTTACTGATTGCCAGTGAGATGCAAAGTGTTTTCTTATGGAGATCTTGTATTTTCTCCTTCTGTTGTTTTGCATAGTCTCTGTTACTATTCATGTTACAGTTGTTCTTCCGCTGATCTGTAAACTGTTTGAAATTCTCCCAGTTGAATTATCAGCCAAAATTCAAAGTGTTGCTTTTGTTGGCAGCTAGGAGGGAAATCACAACATTGCATTATACGAAAGTGTTTAGCCTTCTATTCTCTTCCCCCCCCTTTTCTTTGGCCTGGATGGAAAGCAATGGCAAATATGTTATTAACACTCACGGGGACAATATTTCCATTGTGAAGTCTCCAGGAGATATTCTATTCAATTTGTGGTTTCAATTCTGAACTTCTTCTCTTAGCAGTTCCTCTAACTTAGCCTCAGGAGGAAGGGAATTATTCTGAAAAGTTTTTCAAAAGCCATTTTACCCAGCTGAACTATTATTCATGTTTAAGAAGAAAGCTATTTCTTCCTTCCACCCCATTTTGTTTCAGCAGTGACAACTATGTAGCCTTTTGCTATGTAGAAATTTGCAATTTCCTAGTGACTGATGTAATGGAAAGTACCACAGGTGAGCTCCAACACACCTGCAGTGAGAACATGCCTTCGCTTTTGTGCCAAACACAGAAAATTCCCACATTAAACTAATGACATTTTGAAAACAAATAATATTGCTTAGACCAGTCAAGATGTACATTAGAGATGGGTTTGAAAGTAGTGTGGATGAAGTTAGAGAAAAATCACCCAATTACAGAAATGAGCTATCCATTTGGTAGCTTGGCTTGAAGTCATTAGCATTAAGTTTCCAGAGAACCTTCTAGTGCTAATGGCATTGTGTAGGGTAAGTGTGGACCTGCCTGCTCTTGTGGAGGCCAAGAAACAGGGTGTACTACATACAGGAAACAACCTAAAGAAGATAAATCCATACCTCTATATTCCTACCATTTCTTTCTCCCACCTACTTGACCCCACTTTTACAAACCAAAACACGTGTATATTCTTCTACCCTTTTTACATATTACGCATTGACTTATGCTGACAGCTAAGCAAAGGAAGCAGTTCAAAAGATCAGAGAAGTGGTGTATTTTTTCCACCTACTGGAATAAGGAAATTTAGGAAACACTATAACAGTCCATACTAACAATAGCAAAGAGTGCTAACAATAAACTGCATTCTCCAAAGAAAGATCAGGGCAAGGGTTTTGTTTTGAAGCATGCGTAGGAGGGAAGAAGCAGCGCATTTTGTAAGCCAGATCATTTCTGTGTTGTGATCATTACAGAAAAGATATTTTTTCTAAACTCTCAGAAACCGAGAAAGGGGAGAGCTCCATATCTTTCCCACAGTTCCTCCTTCTAGACTGGAAAGAAAGCAACATTTGACATGTTTCTGAGGATGAGCTGTGAGCAGTTGTTCTTACACGGGTACAGCGACAGCACCAAAAAGCCCAAAGCAGATGGCGGGCGCGTGGGTGGGGAATGGATTACTGAGATTCCAGGAGGAACAAAGGGAGAATCACTGGTTATCGGGAGAACTGCAAATGCGCACGGGCATGGCTTCGCATGTGTTTAGCCACCCTTTGCTGCACAAGCATATGGGCCATGAACACTCTGGAGGGGTATCAGCTGGTGGGTGGAATGTGGTGGGACAATAATACTCTGAGATGATTAATAGGAGCATGGTGGGAGTTGCTGTTTATACCTAGTTATTCTTCTCCTCTGTGTTATGAATCATCTGATGCACTAGAAACTGAGAACAGATTGCAGTGGAGTGTGAAGTGCTCATGACTGGGTACTGCTAAGGTAGCATAGCCCATGCTGGCACTGTGGAGAGCCCTGCAGACCTGATCTCCTCTTATTTCAGTTAGAAGAGCAGGCAAAGGGAGTCACTGCTCCTCTCTGGCCAGCTCATGCGGGAATTTGGGGTGCAGGGGGCAGGAGGCTGGTGCATATCCAAGTCTTGACTCAGCCCCAGGTCTGGAAGTGGGAAGAAGGCGCACACAGACCCAGAAGCTGGGAAATGCGCCTAGGTCCTACAGTAAAGACACGATCTGAAACTGAAATTAGTAGATGGATAGATGAACCAGTGAAGACTTCCCCAGCATTCCTAGTGGTCTACTTTTCCACCAGTATCTTCATCAGAAACCTGTGGCACAAAGCAGCTTGAGATGCTCCACAGAGCCCACTGGAAAAATATGCATTTGGGGCAAAAGAGTGGGTTTCATCCAGACTAGCAAGAGGGAAAGAAAATCACATTACTGTCTGGTTTTACATTCCTGTGGGCAAGATGTTTGTGCGGGAGCATAGAAACATAGACATCACAAAGAGATGAGGAGTTGTGTTAGAGGTAATGTTCTGGTGGAACACCTAGTAAGGAGAAAGAATTGAGAACCTAATCCTATTTTACATCCTCTTTGCTCTGTCCTCAATGTCTGAAAGATCCCATGTGGAGCCCCAGGCAGAGTCAATGTCATCCTCTGTCACCAGAGACAGCAGGAGGAACTCACACACAAACACCCAAAGGCTGGGATCACAACTCTGCATGCAACATTCATTATCGTGTGCACGCACCCATACTCAGAGACCTGCGCCTGAAAATAACACTCAAAATGAAGTCATTGCGAAGAAAGTTAATCCACGCACGTGCCAGCTTGCAGTGATGTGAGGCTGCTCATGGCAGGATCTGCGCTGCAAAGCACTGGCTTTTTGAGGCGGTGGGCTCAGGATGGGCTACCCCCCTTATACTGGAGCCCAGAGTCACTTTCTGTAACATGAAATGTCCTTTTTTTACTTGCAGCACTTTTGCTAGAGGAACTCCCACTTAATACTGTAAATTCCTAACACCAGGAATGTGTCTGTCAACAGGTATTTGAGGAAGGCACGTCTGAGTCCCCACAGGCACACTGTTTCTGATGATGCTATTTCAGAAGGCCCAGGGATATGGACAATATACAGAATATTACTCCAAGAATGTCCACGGCACCAGGGCCAAGTCATCTCCTGAAACCACTCAGAACATAAGGCAATCACTCATTTTCTCTTAGTGCCCATACCTAGTTTATGTAACTTGTCCTGGTCACTATTGTTTTTGTCTTCCCATCCTATCCCTGTAGCAGATGGTTCATTTTGTGTTAATTTGATGCATAAGATTTCTGGGATGGAGAATGTATCTTGCTGTGCTTGCAGTATGTACATCTGGCATTTCCTAACTAACTTTCAAGTGCTTGACTATGCAACCTGAATAAATACAGCTTTTGCATAGTGATATTTGTAACATATTTGTATTGCTATGTTTATATTAATAATGTATCATTAAACATTGGAAGAAAGTAATTTGAAATGCAAAATGAAGAGAGGTGGATATGAAAAAAATTATAATGCCGTAAAATCTAGAAAATTGCAATCTATTCACAAGATGACTGAATTAGGTGTTGCAGGGGTAACTACATACAGAAATTTTAGTTTTCAAGTGTCTGACTTTGCAACTTGAATCTTGCTTCTTAACATAAAGTTTTTGCATGTTTGGGGTTTTTTTAATGTAATTCCCCAGGTTTTTTTCCATATAGTGGAAAATGATAAAGAACAAATTCTATGTAACTATGGCAACCCGCTGCCATTGTGAGAAGGACTTGAACCCCAGGCACAGATGCAGGGGATGGGACTCGGCTCCAGATCCAGACACCTAAGTTCAGGTGTTCCTAAAATAGCTGTCTACACATGAGCCCCTTGCCTATCCTGCCTCTGTAGTCAATGGGGTCTGCAGGGCTTCCCTAAAACAGGCACGCCTGGTGCATTCACAGCTCTCCAGGTTCTACTGAATGGTACTAACTGGCTCTCCAGTGACAGTAATAGGAGCTGAGACACCTACTCCACCTGCAGATATACATACCACAGACAACTATATTTAAGTGTCTGAAAGTGGAGATGAATAGGAGAGTTTGAATCTGTTCTCTAATTGCAGACATCTGGTGCTATATTAAATACTCTAGGGAACCCCATTTACTCTCCAGCCTCCACTCCAGAAGATTGTGGGTCTCCTGCTTTTCCTTCGGCCCCACAGAAGTTTGCAGGAGAGAGGAGGACGTCTGAAAGAGCGCAAGACAATTCTGTTTGGAAAACTGAACTGAGCCCTGAGTGTCCCCTCCAGGCTGGGAAACGGACATATTCAGGACTGCTGTGCCCAGCCTGCTCCTTACTTATTTTCTGGAGGCAGGGGGTCTCTGTGGCATATGTGGGGAAAGAGGAGCTGAAGGGAGGAGTGGGAACACTGGTGTTTAGCATGGTGGCCCAGAAGAGAAGGTGCTCTGCTGCGCTGTATACTGGGCTCAGAAAGATGTCTGGTTGTACAGGACGAGGGAAAGCCCCTGGCCTGTTTCTCTTCTCATCACTGATGGCACCGGGGCACCCCGAGAGGAGAGAGATGAGCAGTTCTGCTACAGCCACAGCCAATCCTCAGAAAGCTGATCCTGGCAAGGAAGCCAGTTTTTCCCAAAGATGAAAAGTAAGGGTGATTTTTGTGGGACAATATACTTTTTCACAATCAATCAGCCAAAACCTAACAAGAATTCCACTTTTCCAGCCAAAAAGCTTTGCTGCTGCTGAAAGTCCAGCCCCCCCCCGCAACAGACTGAATATATGAAAGTTTCTCATGAAACTTCACAATGGTCTTTTGTAATGGAAAGTATTAAGCAATGTAAAATGACAGGGCCCTTATCCGCTCCTCTTGAAGTAATCAGTAAGTGGTATAGGCTTTTAAGAGAGGATAATGAAGACAGAGCTGCTTATCACAGACACGAAGCCTTTTAAATGGGTGCCTGACAGGCAAATCATCTTGGAACTTGTGAGTACTGCTGTGCCAAGCCCCTGCGTTGGCTTCTGTGATGCTCACCGCCTCTGGAATGCAAAATCAGCTGCTCTGATGGAAACCGCAACTCTCTGAGCTATTTTCAGAAGACATTAATGAGATTGTGCTTTGGGATTATCAGTACAAAATGGAAAGCCCAAGGAGGGTAGAAGGGACAATTGCTCTCTAGCAAAAATATAACCACATCTACGTAAAACAGAAGTTCAGGTCTACCAAGAACTAAAAAATCGGTTAAAGATTAATTTAAATGGGGCATCACCTGACTTGATACAAATCTGGTCCCATGCTGAATGAGAAGTGTACCGGTTTTGTGTATGGACAGTCCTTCTCAGTCATGCTACAGGCAGGCTGTCTATAACACCGCACGGTTTGATGTTCTGTCACGTGTCTTCCTGGCTGATGAAGACCTTGTGCCCTGTTCCCAAAATGTGCGCAGCTGACAGGTGGTCATTTCCATGACTGTGTCATCCAGAAACATGTCCTGATACACGGTCATGCTTGTATCCTCTTTTACTGTAGATGACACGCTCCCCTAGTTATGTTCAGTCTGGAGATGTGACTTCAGTGAGATGTCATCCCCTCTCTATTAATGGCATACTTGGCCACATGTCACCACAAAGGCTGGAAGCCTCTGTGACTTGTTCAGAATGGGGATGTTAGTACACGGGGTTTGATTTTTTCTGGGGTGCTAGGACTTAATCCTAGCTTCCTGCAATCAGAGGGTTTGTGTTTTCCTGCGCTGCTTCCAAACCGCTGTGTTTGAAAGCTGCTAATGATAGTTTTTTGTACCCTTGCTGCTGGACGTTTGCATCGGCTGGCTGTGTGGGAGCTGGAACAGAGTCATGGTTCTGCCGCAGTGGCGGCCAAGTCAGAGGCCAGGTCCTCCAAGCTCCCTCAGCACGCCAGGTACAAATAGCTTTATTTTTCTTCACGTGTAGCCTCGACACACTCAGGGCTGGAAAACAGTTCAGAGGTGTCTGGGAGGTGGGCTGAACAGTGTGCCCCAGCTGGAATGACCCGTGAATCTGTCCCTGCATGATGCAGAACTCAAGCTGGGGCTGAGGGCAAACAGTGAATGAGCCCACTCAGGCACCAGGATGAGGATCGATACCTGTGCTTGCATTAACTGCTTCTGTGAGTTCTTTCTCCAGGCTCAGCCGATGTCCAAATGGCCTAGTTCAGATTTTTATATAGCTGCATCTGAGATCACATCAGCTTTCCTGATGGACATTTTTCTGGTTTAGATCCTGAAGCAGTAGCTGTTACACATTTCTGCCTGTGTTGTAATTAATTCAACTCTGACTCCTCAGGAAGCCCCTGGGAAAGTCCCTGTTGGTCTCTCCATTTCTACTCAGCTGCCAAGTTTCAAACTTTGGAAGATGAGGCCACATTATAATGGAGCAACTTGTTATATTGCCTATTAGTGAAAGGCCACTGTGATCCCCAAAGAAAATCATTGGAGTGCTATAAGAAAATCAATAATCTTAGTCATAAAATATGAGCGGGTTAAAAATCCACAGTTCTTTGTTTAAATATTGTGTTTTGGGCAGAGCACAAAGCTGCCCATAGTGTGCTATTAAAATACAGTTAGGCAGAATATTATATACTAATAGAAAACCATAACAGTGATAGCAGAAGAGCTGTGGTATGGAACCAAATCAAACCATGTATTTTGTAACAGCTCAAATGCGCCCTGACTCTAACTGATTACTAAATTATGGCTGTAGCTGCTGCATGGACATGCTGGGAATATACAAAGAGTCATTCTGACTGTTACTCAACCCCTTTCCTTTGTTGAATGACGATTTCCCATTTTTCAGTCTCCAGTACTCCTTCCTCTCTGTTCAAATGTGCTTAATTATTCAGACACATTTAATTACTTGTGTTACTGTAGCACAATTCATACCCCAAGGCTCAACAAGGTAACTGTCGTACCAAGAAAAAAACAAGATGTCACTGAAGACACCCTCTTCTGAACAGGTTATCTCTTCCTTTTCTAGTGGAAAACCCTTTTGCTTGGTTTTATCCTCCCAGCAAGATGCAAGCATTGTTTTTTCAAAGTATTGTTTCTTTTCTGTAGCTACTGGGTGCAGCGTACAGCTATTTCTGTATCCTATTTGGTTTCTGTCTTTTACATGTATTTCTCCTTACAAGCACAGAACCACGTTACCCCATCAGTTCTCCATGTATTTACTTCTAAACTGTCACTATTCATTCAATATGAGGGTCTCACGCCTCCCATCCCATGGTAATATATGTGGATATGCAGTATTATACAGCAGGGTTTCCTGGTTTTGGGGCTCCCATTCACAGCTCCCTCACTGAATTTCGAAACACCATCTTTCCTTGCATGTAGGGTTGCCCCTTTCTGCAGCTGACTCCTCTTTCACTTGCTGCTCCCTTGTAGGAGCCTTGCTTGCTGTTCTGCACCCTTAGTATGCAATGATCCTTCTTCAGACACGTTCATCCTCAGCACAACCACTTAAGTTTTATGAAACACATGACTATATACCTATACATGCACACACAAACCCATGTCTGACTCCACCATCAGTACAGTCAGTGCTGTCCTCGCTGCTGAGTCCAATCCGCTCCAGCGCGAGTTTGCATATGCACACCCTTACCCTGTTGTTATTACATGAGAAATTACCTCCCAGTCAGTCAAGTCCCTATTGAGTCTTAATCTCCCTGAGCACAGGAGAGAGCTCATGGCTCTCCCCAGAGGCTCCATTTCAACCTCCCTTTGTATCCAGGAGGGCCTCAGTGAATCCTCTAACCTTGCCCAGAAAGAGCCTCATACAGAGTATTTCAAACCAGTATCACCCATCTGTTACAGGCTTTTCCTCACCTCAGCCTCTCCATTCTCAGCCTGCTCAAAGCCACCCCTCAGTGCAGAGAAGAACCCCCTTTCTAGGTATTTTGGGTTTTCTGGGACAAAAAATATTGTACAGCTCCAATTTTTTTTCCAGAAAAATAACTGCCTTTTGGCTTTGTGCATGAATCAAGACAAGGTCGGAGCGATGGCCATTTATCTTGGTCTGCCTCTCTGGCCTCCTCTTCAGGGAATGGGTCAGAGGAACCGCTTGATAGCTCTGTATTGCTTCATAACTTAGTACATTTGTGTTTTCTTCCTACTGCTCCTCTGGAAAAAGATGCTGCCTGAGGCAATGAAGGGATTATAGCATCCTGAATCATGCCTCACATTAGGCAGGGTGATCCCAAGGGCAACAGTTAGGTTAGGAGACAGTCTGAAAAGTCTCTTGGTCCTCTCCCCACTCCAGTATAAACATACTGGTCTCCTTTTCCCTAGGTTCATTTGCAGCAGCTGTGCTATTTGTGTAGCAGAGGATGGTCGCTGGGTCTTCTGGATTTTATCTGGTACTCCCTGAACAGAGTTACTGGCAGTGCACAGATTTGAGAATTTGAGAAATTATGGGCATTTCTTGAGTTAGTCTCTGTAGACTCACCAAAACTGTCTGTAGAAGAGAAATATCCCGTAGAGAAACTTATTATAACCTTTTGTTGTCTGAACATTGATCTTATCTGGTCACAAAGATGAGCGGCTGAGCGTGCAACTCTCCTCCATTTCCTTAAATCCTCTCTATGGCTTTTGGAGTATGACTTTTTTTTTTTTTTTTTAGCTGGCTACAAATATTAGGACGCTGTTCTCCCTGACTGCTGTAGACACAGGGAAGGAGGTCCTTCTGAATTCTCCACAGAGCAAGAGTCGCCCTTCTCTAGAGCGTGAAAACAACCCCGCATACATCAGACAGAAGAGGCATAATAATGACAATAATCTACCTAATGAGCAAATACAGTTTCCTTAGTGATGGTCCCCACGGTCCCCAGAGTCCCCACAGCACAGGCACTGCTTTTTCTCAATGTTTCTGAGGGGGTAGGTCAGCACAAAATGGGTGAAGTGCATCTCTCTGCCCGTTTCCACCAGTTCACACGCACGTGTATGCACGCACACAATCCATGAGTCGGTGAAGACAGCCAGAAACCAAGCAACATCCATTCAACTGAACCATGACTGACTCACAACTGATGACATAGAAACTTTATCTGAGCCATGCACATAGAGTTCAGCCAAATCCTCAATGATTTGCAGTCATAAATTGTTAAAAAAACCCAGAATTTATTTTCCTTAGTCTAAAACTTGAAAATATATGAACAAATTAGCATGAGATCAGAAGACAGAAATGAAATAAGTTTTGAAAATAAGAACTGGGACAGGTTAATCTTAAGATGAAACTGTTTCCAGATAGGGAGAACCTCCAAGTAGGTTTAATGTAGCAACTGGTGGGAAAACCACACCATGCAATGCTAAGAAAGGAAGGGAGGTGACAGGGAGGAAAGGAGGTGCACTAATGGGTATAGAAGATGGTGCAAATATTTCTTTGGTTTCTAGGCATCTAGAGAGTCTCATATTTCTGTAGCAGCCAGCTTCAGGGCATATATACCTTTTGCATTAACACAGTCTTCTGCAGACTGAAAGAAATAGGTATGTTTTCTGTACAGACTGAGAAACAAGAGCTAAAAATAGCCTGTAGAGTCAAATAATTCTGAATATTCAATAATTAAATTACACTTAGTACTTTCACAACACATTAATTTCCAGAGCAGTCTATGAACAGTAATTAATAGTCATCATAACAGCCAAAAGAGTGTATAAATATTATCCCTGGTTTATAAATATGAGAAAAAGGGGAGGGACAAGAAGTGAAATGCCCAAGGCTACTAAGGAGTTGTTAGGAGAGGCAAGATGAGAAAGGGAGTATCTGTGGACCTCATCCTCCACTGGCCAGCAAAATGGGTTGTTCTTCACACCACTGGAAGGTGAGCACAGACTATCACTGGTGGAGAATGGGGGAGCATTACACATACTGCTGGCTGCTTTAAATGGCTGCAGGAGTGGTAGGCAGTGACGCATCGGGTTCTTTGTCTCCCAGTCCCAGGTTCAGATAATAACGTCCCCATACATCACCCTTCTGCAAAGGAAGTATGGTTCAGTTACCAGAAACTCAGGGCAGAACTGGAATCAATTAACTCTACATTAAAATTGGAAAAAAATCTATGTTAAACATTAATGCTGGGAAATAATTTAACTATTACACAACAGCAGAACACGGTATGAAAGGACTTTATACACATGGGCAAGTTTGTGCACATAAAGTAAAATCCATGCCCCGCTGAAGTCAGTAGGATCAAGATTTTACCTGCTTGGCTTTAAAGAATTTAGTAATTTGTCCACAGGTTCTTGGTCTGAAGACTGTCGAGGACACCATATTGTTCACCACTCTCATTATTAAACAGCAGGGACAAGGAAAGGGATGGAGGACTTCCATTTCCTCGGATAGGTTAGTAATAATAAAATATTTCCATCACCCTGCAGAGAGGTGACATGAGTGTTTCACTAGCCATCCCTGCTAATCCACATGTTTCTCCTCCAACACCGTGCTCAGAACTTCTATGGCAATATTTATACTCTGCCAGAATCGCTTCTCTATAAGTAAAAAATGGTTATACAAGCAGACAGCACAGCAGCTAGATGTAACTGTGAGCTCCTCTTCTTCATGGGCAGTCCCAATATTTTGTTTTCGGAGGCTGGCTGCCGGGCATCTCTGGCAGATTTCTGCTCTCACATGAATATGCTGGTGGCTCCAACTACCAAAGCTGAGAGATGTGCAGACAGAGCCCGGCCATAATTGGGCTTTCTAATTTTACAGCCGCACTACATTACCACTAGTCGAATTCTGCAGGGCACTGAAATTGATCTCAGCAGTAAAACTGCACCCACGGATGCTGCCTGTATGACCCTGTTTAAATTGGAGCACTGCGGAAAAGACAAACTGTTGTGATTGCTTTTATTCCAGTCTCTACAACAGATATTTTCCAGCCTGGTGTGTTGATAGGAGGGAGAAGAAGAATAATCCTTGACTGTCTTAGCTGTGTCAGCAGAAGCCTCTGGTGCAGATCCAGCTATACTGGCAAGAGTTCATGTTTGCTGGGATAGTTTGGCTTGCTCATAAAATACAGCTTTGCTTTCTTTGGGAGCACGAAGAGCAGAAACGGTGATACAGCTACACGCCCAAGTGCAAACCATTTTGTTCAAATCGGTGTACCTGCGTTACTATATAAGTAAAGTCCTTCTAGGGCCAGCATGGCTTATGACTGCTACACATGAGCTTTGAGGGACGTGAGCTACTGCTTTAATATGTGACCAGCTCCAGCTGTCACTCACTCCCAGTTGCAAAGGTTATCTACCCCCTTAGCAAAGTGAGGAGAAAGAAATGTCACCTGTCCCCTGGTTGCTCCAAATTATGGTCCACACCATTAGTTGAAGGCCTTAATGTGCAGGATTGTGAATGGAAGCAGATGCAGTTGGGTGCACAGCCCCTTCTGCTGCCTCTTACAAGGTCATAACTTTGAACAGAGGGACAGGGTGGGCAGCTGGAGGCAATAACATCTTAAACTGCTACAGCAAGGGTTACCATCTGGCAAAGCCCTTTGTAATGAAACGGTATAAACTGAATTGAGAAATCTAAATGTTAGTAAGATATCAGCTGCTAAAGCCCCAAGAAATAGGGGGACTATGTGGGAAATTTCCTTTGTGTGCCAGCATTGCCCCAGGATTTCTGTGTCTGAAACCAGGATCCAACCCTGGTGCCTTCCCTTTTGACTCAGTCTCTAGCAAGAGAGGGGTGATGTTTTTTCAAGCTTTCATGTGCTTGCTGGTAAGGAAATCTGCAGACTGGGATGTTTCTGGTGCCCACGTGTGTGGGCAGGGTACAGTACCTCCCTGGGACCTGTTCTGGTAGACACCTAACCACACAAAGAACCTCCCTGCTTAGCCTGACCACTCTCTGGCTGGAAGGTGAGAGAAGCAGAAGAGGCAAGAGGAAAATGGCTCCAGTTAGCCTTCAAGAAGGGGCAGTGGGTGTCTTGTCCCAAAACACCCTGGATCCCACTCGGTGGCCACTTGTGTTATTAATGACATATTGCAAGAAGCAGAGCCTCCTCCCACTCCCCAGATGAAACTCAGACTCCCTCTTGCTAGCTTTCCCGCTGAGCCCCACGAAGTTTGGGAGCTAAGCCCCATTAATGATTGCAGAGGGGTCCCCTGGTCAACAGGAGAGACGGAGGGTTCCTCACACTCCCTCCCTGGCTCCCCTCCATGCTGAGGTTGGCATACTCTCATTTCAGACACAACCAGATCTTCTTAGGCTGAGGAAAGCACAGAGCCAAGGCTGCTCACACTCAAGGCACATTTTCCACCCCCTAGTCTTATTACATGGTGAGATGGCAGGGAGAGGCAGATGAAGAAAAAGACCTGTTACTGCCACTGCCTTTTCTTTAAAAAGCTGCTGATCCTCCTCAGAAAAACAGTACCTCTGCTGGAATGAGTCATCCAGCAGTTCCTACTCATTTCTTAAATTATCAATGGAGAGAGAGATGCTTTATCCAAGATGCTGAATCCGTATCTAGAAGTTTCTAGGGACACCTCTTTCCCTATCCTAATGGTAAAGAGATTTGCCTTTAGGAAGGCTGGAATAAACATTTCTACCACTGTTTCACCACTGTTTTCCTGCTCGGTCTTCTCTCTTGCTCCCACTTGACGAGCTGCTTATCTTCCAAGGGTAAGTTTGCCCTCCAGGTCAGAGCTGCTGCTAGTGACTGCTTTATTTCTTATTAATGTTTGAGGAGTTCCCTCCCTGCCTCCCAGGTCTGCCTGCAATGGCTGTAATGACATATCTATAAAATATCTGCACCTCCAGTCTAATAACACAAACTAGATTTCAAGGCTATTGAACTAACAGGGTATCTTAGCAACAAATAATAACAGTATTCCCAGCCATGTTAAACAAGCACCTACTGCAATAGTCAGAATGCCTAGAGCATTTTATTTTGTCCCACAACCCATTTTCTGTTGGCTCATTCACACTTAGAAGAGTTACTAAAGTCAATGCCATTGTCCCAGTGAGGTCGTCTTCAGTGTCCTCCCAATTTTTTAGAACAATATCAGAAAAGAAGCAGACCACTGCGCTCCTGCTAGCCACCCACGCAAAGCTGCTGTGGGGGCTTTCCTCTCACCACCTGCTAGAAATTTCTGGTTGTTGCTTGTGGTGATCTGCTCAGAGGAGTGATGTTGAACTGCTTTCTTGCGTTGTCTGTTTACTGCATATCCAAAGACTGGAACACTCCAGCTACTTCCCCAGCAACGACAGCCAGGCTGATGCCTGCTTTCTTCAGAGTCAATCCTCGACTGACATCCTCTCCCTGAAGCTGTTAGGAGGCAACAAGTGACATCTCAGCTAATGTCCCTGCTACCTCATGCTGCTCACCCAACTCACCACAAGGTTCACCATCCATTTCCTCTGGCCCTTATTAGAATTCTGGGAAGGATTTTTCTTTAAAAGACATTTTCCTCTTGAAAATTAGATATAGTGGAAACATTCACACATCAGGAAAAATTGCTAACATAACTACCTAGCTTCGCTGTTTTATTGTCATTGTACATTTTGCAATTACCTTTTTCTCTGCCCTACTAGCTAAACTGTGAGACTGCCTGTGACATCAAACTATAATTTATATGGTCACTGTTACAAACTTCTGAAAGCAAGTAATAGTTTGTCTTATGGAATAAAATAACATGGCGTGAAATTATAATAGCTTATCTTCATATTCCTTGGGCAGCACATTGTTGCTCTCTGATGGGTTGAAAGCTCTTTCTTTTGATAAAGCCCACTAGTATGTGCCTTTGAACTCTCCTAGTGAGATATTTTAGTGAGAGAAACATCCAGAGACTTTTTTTCTCAGCATATCTCTACACAGGATAAATCCAGCCCTTCTTATCCTCAGCACTCATTGGGGTTCAGCTTTGTTTCAGGGAGGGAATACCACAATCATCAGAAAGCACAGCCTCTCCTAGCGCGTATTTTCCTGGGGATTGTCGAGCAGTACGTTCTCCATCCCTCCCTATTTTTCCCCGTATTGCCTCCCATTAATGTGTGTGTCACCAGCAGCGAAGCAAGTGGTGCCTGAGGAGTTCTGCTCCAGGGACTCAGCATGGTCCAGCCCTGGCCAGCGGGCACTCGCCTGGCTCACAGGCACAACCGCTGGCTCCTCACTGAATCTCTCTTCTGCCAGGTTGACTTCAGTCTAATTATTTTCTCTCTTCATCCCGCCACCCTCCTCCCCCGGTTACACATAAGTGTTTGTGTACAGCTCAGGGACAAACACCTTTCACAGTTTCGCAAAAATAAATCTCAGCCTGCCGCTGAGCTAGTCAGAAAGCCCTGATGAGGTCGAAAGCTGTTTAAAAGCTGCCATCATGCAGTATTTAGCCATCCTACCTGTGTTAAGCGGGTAGATCTGCTATCCTACAAACTGCGTGTGTGGGCATGGGAATTGGTAATGACACCCATCACCCTGAAATAGCCACGAGACTTTAAGAAATGTTATTGCAAGACTTACTGTTTACACCTGCGTAGCTGCGCACAACTTATGTTGAAAGAAGAACATCACTCACCTCTGTCATTCTTCCTTGGTAAGGGTCTGAGTCCAAACCAAACACGTGGTGTGACCTATTGCTCCTCCCCAGCCAAGTGAAAGGAGTGTTTTGGGTAGGATGTCAGATACTTTTGGTCTGAAAGCAAACAACTCTTCCTCTGATTCACTCAGCACAACTTCATTAGTGACAAGGACTGAAAGTGAAAGTGACAGCCTCATCATTTGATTTGATTGCTTATTGTGTTAATTTGGTACGGAAACACTTTGAAGCTATTATTGATTATTATTGATTCATTCTCACTTGAGAACATAATTTGATTACTGTATTTTTTGCATTTTTATTAGTTTTGTAAATAAACTAAGTAGCATGCTTGCTTCAATTTATGTTTGCTCTATTATTCATTTTGATAAATTCTTTAAAAAAGGTCACTGAGCTGGTTAGGTTAGACAACACCAAAGGTCACCTGCCTAATGTGGCAAAGGCAAGCCTAGCCATGTAGGTCTTCCTCTACTCCATCCATATACAGCACATACAGCTGTACTCCACGTCCAGCAGCACTACTCACTCCCCCAGTGTACCCTATTCATAAAGCACAACTGGCTACTCCAAATGCATCGCGGTCCTTTTTTCTGATTTATGAGCCACATTTTTTGCAGCTGCATTAACCGACCTTTGCCAGTGTCTCTCTAAGCCTATAACAGCCCCAAAATAAGCTATAGTTTTTGTAGGCGGAGCTCTTCTTTCCATTCACCCAGAGTAACTGCGCATACATACGCACACGCACGTACAGCCATATAAACTAGGGCAACCTGAATTCATAAAAGCAGGCAAGCTGTTGGTGTTTTTGTCTGGTTTTAGCACTGCCGCACAGCTGAAGCAGGAAAAATCGACGCAGGCTGGTCATTTAACTTCCTGCTCTCCAAACACAAAGCAGTTTTCACCATTGCTGAGATGTTCATTTCCAGTCTCTGATTCTAAAAGAATCTGACACCAGTTGTAAGGCAACACCTCTTGGTATAAATTTGCTTTTTACGAGTCTCAAAAGAGGAGACGCCATGTGAGCTATAGTGTTGAGTGCTGCTTCATAAACTAGCCTAAATTTAAGTTTCTTTATTTACAGCTAGGGCAGCAATGCATTTCAAAGCACTGGCTGGATTGTACCTAGGAAATGAAAGATGAAAAAATGTGACCTCTTTGTCTAATGAAAGTATAGCCACGTCTTCTTCCTCCCTCCTGTAAAGGCCAACCTTCACCCTCCAGGCTTTGCAATATCATCACTTTCAGTTTCACCCAGGAGAATGAAACATACTTCTCTCTGGAGACTACCGGATTTTTTTGATCATAGACCCTGACAGGCAGTGATCAATTAGGCAAGCAGTTAAGTATAAAGCTGGAAATCAGCTGAGAAAATGATGGAGAAAGGTCCCCTCAAATATTTGTGCCTGAGCAGACAGATGATCCTGCTCAGCCAGGCTTGCATCCCTTTCCTTTGTTTTTCAGCAAACATTTGAATTGGCACTGTTTGTTCGCAGGGATATTTGGAGAGGGACCATAGTTCATCAGTGCTTGTACACAGACAAAGGCACGCTGCAGGAATTCATACCGGCCACGTTTAACCCTCACCGTGCGGGCAGGGGGTGTTTTGGGAGAACGTGAGGAAGCACGGGGACACCAGGGAACAAAGCAGCCAACACTTCTAGCCCAGACCCACACGCCTGATGGCTGGCAGTGATGAGGAAGAGGAGGAATCCTTGAGACGTGATGAAGTCCTTGACCAGAGACAAGGTGTTTGTGGTCCCTCCCAGGAGCACAGAATGAAGCATCTGAGCAGGAGCTGGGCAGAATGGTGCAGCTAAAGACAAGCTCCTTATGTGCACAGTCCCGCTCTAGCTCTGACCTTAAAGATAACTGAAGAGGTCTTGTTTGGGTGGAAGAGGGAGACACTGGTGACTATTTAGTATGTGGTTCAAAATCTGACTGTTCACTGAATGCAATGGACAGCTGCCAGCTTTGCTGTCCAGAGATAAGTGAGGAAAGAGAATCGGGCATCTTGGCAAGATTTCTGTTGGAGCTGAATTCAAACTGCAAACTAATACATCGTTCACAAACTCTTCAATCCTTATTACCCTCTTTGCTATGTTGAATCAAGGTCCTCTGTCTTCTTGGAGTTCAGGTCTTCTTTTAACTGAGACATTTTCTCTAAAGAGCAACTCTCCAATTTAGAGGCAGGCAATAAATTAATAAAAAGATTGGTATAAATCATCACTCATGATTTGGAACAGCTCTGCAATCATTTAGGTCTGTAAAGCTTAGCTAATGTTTCTAATGTAATGTTCTCCCATGAGATTTAATTTACCTTGTACAAGCCATTTAGTAATCTAAGTGCAGATGTAGAGCCAACTGATATCTATTAAACCAGTATGTCCAGATCCAGTGGGGTGGATTTGTCCATCGCTAGATATTATGGCAACACTATACAGATGATTTTGGATAGATAGCCTCAGCTCTAAACTCCATTTAATTGCATACTGTCTTACTGTATTTGTTTTCCATTGAGCTATGTGCATCATGATCTCTCACATGAGTTTTCTGGTTACAAACAGCTAATTTACATTAAGTGGTTTTCTTAGTCATCTGCCTGTTATGTCATTATCTGGACATAGTGCCACACCAAGGACTGGCCCTTTTTCCATGAGTTTGGGCTGGCTAGTCATCACTCTGAGAGCTTGTGACTGATGTATAAGAAAGGATACCGCTGAGGTCACAAAAATCATAGTAGGATGTAGCCACAATTACCATATATTCAGTTATTTTAACTAAATTGCTCATGACATTCCCACCATACCTCCACGCATGTCCTTTGTGTGTGTTAGAAATGATATTACACCTTTCATACGTTAATAGCAATTAGCAGTATCATGGTTGGCAGTTATTTTAGGCAGTATTATCTCTTAGGTAAGGTCTTAGTTTTCTTCTCAGCAGTCGTCATGGTGGACCTGAATTCCTGTGATATCTCTCTTGGTCATGTGGTCCTTGACTATAAAACTGGTTAAAACTGGTTTCAGCCCAAAGTAACTTGCCATAAAAAAGCTCTTTCAGTCAAAAGCAATGGGAAAGCACCCACTGGTTAAAGAGAAGAATGTAAATGGAATTGAAAAGCAAAAGCTAAGAGGAGAGGGTATTCATCTGAGACCTGACACCTTCTGTATCTGATTTGTGCTTTTCTTTGCCACCTTTCTCCACGCAGGAAAAAGTGATACACTTCTTGCTGTATCACCCGCCTGGTACCCAGGGAGATTAAATTCTTCAATAAAAAAATGAAATGCAAGGCTGTATACTTTCAGAACTAAGCCTCATTATTTAAATTCCAACTCCTCTCATCTTCAGGAAAAATAGCATGCAGTATTTCATCTACAGACTTCTTATTCCCGTGTTTTGAATTAATATTAACCATGAACAACTTTACTTTTGGAAGAAAAGAGTGAACACCAGTGTTGCAGAACCAGCTCCTGGATGTGTACAGGTTCCAGAAAAGACCATTAGCATTTCCCTTCTTTGTTTTACTGTGCCTAACTAGAGGAAACTCCCAAATGCTCCGATAAGCCTGGCAGTCTATGGCCCTAAACTTGCCTTGTCATCTAATTTCCAGATTTAATTTCTCTCTGCCCTCCCTCTACTGCACTTTAGAATAAAACAGGGCTAAATAACTTCTTTTTAATAAGTGTTGATTACAAAAGCCCTGGTCCCATCCTGCTTAGATTGTGTGAATAGCCTACTGCTAGACTGTTCTGAACTTGACCCTCATTCTGCATCCAAATTCAATGATACCACCATTCATCAGCTTGATTTTGGCAGTTGTACATGCCCTCTGAAGCACTATTTTTGGCAGGCTCTCAAAGCACGAAGTGACTTTCAGCATACAAATCTCACTGACTTGCTGCATAGTCTCCTTCACGATCCTTGATCAGCACGAGCTCAAGACCTCGGCTGACTAGCATAAAACCAAAAATAGTGCGTTTGACAATCCAAGTCTGAATAACAATTAATATGCAACCTCATTGATAACAGTTAGTATGTGCACCAGCTGCTCTGTGACGGCTTTTCTCAACCTCTCTTCAGGTGAGCCGGTCATCAGGAAGAAGGTGCCCAAGAGAGACCTGCAGCTGATCCCTAAATGAAGCAAATGTTGCCGTAAGTTGACTTGTCCCTCGAAGAACTGTCTGGAGATGGTAAGTGCAAAGAGCAGGGCTCTGATTCAGGGCCTTTTTGGTTAGAGAAGAAGTAGTAATGGCTCTGCACATTTTTGTAAGCTTTGGAAAATTTTAGAAGCATTTCTATTCTTTTTGACTGCCTATAGTTGAATGTTAGTTAGCCCTGGGCTACCAACAGGGAAATGGCAGCACAGAATAGGCCAGGGGCTCTCCCTGCCACTCAAATTTAATACTCAAGGACCCACTCTCAGGCTTTTTCTAAGATCACTGGATCTCACCTCTTTAAGTTCTCAAAGCCTCTAGAGAAAAGCACAAGGTGCCCTGGTATCCTGTGAGTGTCCCTGCAGCAGATCTTTGGAAAAGCAGCAAGAAGCATTTGATTGCTGCAGTGCTTTATATAATCCAGCAACTAAATATCCATATGCAAAGGCATCTAGCCCACCCGTAACTGAAGAAGTGTTGTGGGGACCTGCTCAAGTCCACTAAGGCATCATTGACACCACTGCACCCCCACCAACCTTCTTCAGAAACCCCTGCAGGAAAAAACCCGGAGGAGCTACCTGGACCCTGGCACCATCCTCCACTCCCTCAGAGGGAAACCTCGGGACCAGAAGTGATTCAGCAGAAGATGATGCAGCGCAGAATTGATTTGCTTGGCAGCGACCCCGTTGCAGGTTCACTAATGCTGCTGTACAACACCTCTTTCACTGATAATGAGTAAAGCCAAACCCCTTGCCTCTCAAGGAAGGGAGATACTAAACATGATGCAGTTTAGCATTGTTTTCTGAAGATAACATCCTAACCTAGCAAGTAGGAGTCATCCTTCATAACAGTAACTCACACCTCCACTCTTTCAGCCACACTAACCAGAGTCTTCGTATTTCTCACGGTCTGGGAGCTGAATCCATCCAACCCTCGCCAGAGCAGGTCTTCGTGCCCCTTTAATGAAAGAAGAGACAAGCACTCAGACTACAAGCCTGATTCTTCAGTCGGTTGTGCATATTTCATGCCAGTAAATAACTGTAGTGAAATCTGTGTTGTAAGCCAGTAAAAGCTATTTTGTGAAGATGAGGAATCAGGCTCTGTAAAAGATATGCAGAAATTAAACAAGTAAAACAGAGCAAACAGCTCTGGCCTATCAAGGTAATTTATATCCCGTTAACCAGAAAAAAACAGGCACAAGAGACATCTGGAAGTGAAAATTAACTAAAACCAGATTAACGACATAAACAAGAGAGAAATACACCCTCCAGATCTGTGTAGCTGAGCCTGATGGATATCACAAGCTAGATTGCTAGGGGTTTTTTATTTTTAAAGGAACACAACAAATCAGGGAGAAAATTCTCCATTTAAAGCTGTAACTACTTGATTCAGAGATTTGTGGGAGCATAAAAGACAGAAGCACAGAGGAAAAAATCAGCTGCTAACAGCTCTAGATGTGTGCTTGGCCCAGAACTAATTGAAAAACAATAACCATTATTTGAGAATCATTTTTGTTGCCAAAATTCACAACTAATATTATTTACAATCTGCTGTATGACCACCTGCATATCTAACTGAATTAAAAAATACATACTCATATATAGACACATAAATAGTCATGAACAACCATTTGAAAAAAATTAGTATAGAATATGCATTTTAAAAATGCCAGTTAAGTAAGTTATTTCTCCCCCTGTTGGAATATCATCTTGCACTGAGGACATTTGCTTCTGGTAGTGAAGGAATTGCTGGGTTTGGTGCATTTCCTTTAAATGTGTGAGGCTGCACATGCTCCTAGCTGAAGAAAATCTGGCCACAGTTTTCACCTCATTGCTGACCTTGAAACCACTTTACTTATTCTCTTGCATATCTAGCTATGAAATCTTCATCCAAACCGCAGTGGGCTCTGCCATCTGTTTGATTCCCCTGCAGATATGGGCAGAGCAGTTTTATGATATTTTTTCATGTCTATAATAGAGAGTATTTTTATAAAGGTGACAAATGCTACTGCTTAAAAAAATGGAGGGATGTTAATTTATTTTTTATTTTCAATGTTGGCAAAACTATCTTCATGGACTTTTATTTGCTCATATTACCCCAAAAACCCACCAAAGCAAACATCTGCTAAAACAATGGTAAGCTAAGCAAAGCAGAAAGGATCAGGTTTTAGTTTATATAGCATTATATCTTATGCACCAACAGTACTGCTTGCCAGATTCAGAGTCCACAACATTTCTAAGCACAAAAGTAATTTTCAAATCCCAGGCTAGGTTTGCAGCGCTGACAGATTAAAATGCTCTCTTTCTTCACTTAGAAGATGACCCAATTTGACAGAAAAATCTTCAGGAGAAACTAAATGTAGAACCCTGTTTCATTTGATACTACTTTACGAACTACAGCAATGCTCTGAATGCTAGTGGTGTTATCCAGGTGCTAAAAAACGAATCCTGCATCAAAACATGTCCCTGAAAGTTGTTCCTGGTTCTCTCATTCCTGCATGGAAATGGTGAAGTTCTTTCCCTACGGTACCACCCCCGTGGTGCACCCACCGTGCGTCTTTCTTGTCCTGCTCCTGCACAGGAATAATATCCTGTCAGTAATTCATAAGTATTATAGAGGCCCTTGCTGTGCTTCTGAAGTCACCAGAACCTAGTAAAAAAACAGTATATAATTTAGTTTGGCTTCATGTGACTTGTGCAGTTCATGTGGCTCCTTCCCTTATGTACGTTGTGCAACTGCCACATGATAACCTCCCCGAAGGCGGCCTGTGGGATAAAAGATCCTGCACGTGTCTGCAGGCTGGGCTGGGACTCGGAGGGGACTGTAAAAATGCAAGGTGGGAGGAAAACAAAGCAAATTGCTTCCCTGAAACGGAAAAAGATAAGAGACTGAGACTTACTTCATTTTCTAAAGCCTGTAGGTTCTCAGGCACCAAAGTGATCAATAAGAGACTTGCTGCGTTCTTTTTCCCCATGGGGGACATTCACACGAGTCTCACTGGGATGCCTGCAGTGACTCCCAGGGACTGGCGACACACTTTGCATCCCTCATCGATGAAGCCAGCATGATGGCAGGAAGACATGGGATGTTCTGGTGCCGATCTGCAACTCTTGAGCACCAGGTCAGAAGCCCCAGGAGAAGCTGGACAGCATGGGGAGGTCTTCAGAGATCGTTTCCACAGTGCATTGTATCGCTGATGTTTATGCAGCTCCTTTTTTATGTTTCCTTTTGCTGTATGACACTGAGTATTGAATATAAGTAGCTTTTACCTCATTAAAAATTCTTTCAAATAAGTCAATAAATGCTTTATCTCAGTTCCTAATATGGGTATATTTCTGTTGGTTGCCAGTGAAAAAAAGTGTTAACAAATACATACAATTCAGGACAAACATGGAAAAGAACCATACATTTCAAAGGCAATCAGCTGTTACAAAACATTATCAGCGTCAGCTATAATGTTAAAAAAGGAAAGCCCTAGCTGATCATGTGTTAATTAAAAATCTCCGTATCTACAGTCTCAGCCTGGTTCCAGCAGACCCAGCGTGAAGGGCCAGCAACGCAGGCAACCTTTGTGCCTTCTGCGTCAGCAACAGCAGCACCGCGTCTTGCTTGCCGTGCTCCGTGCTGGGGACGATGGCACACGTCTGGGACCTGATCTCCTTGCCCCGACGCTTGTCGCTGATACTGCTGTTGGTTTCACCCGCAGAGCGGGCTGAGCAGGCAGATAACACAGCAAGGGCCCAGGAGAGACTCTAAGGCAAGGACGAAAGGGGCTGACGATGCCCAAAAGCGAAAGGGGGAAGATGCTTGTAAGCAGTAGCCACCTTGGGGGCAGGATATCAGAAAGCGAAGTGGAAGAGTCACCCCCTCGGAGGTGCAGGGAGGGGAGGTAGCCTTGCGTTATCCACCAGTGCCCCATAAGGAGGAAGCGGGGGGCATGAAGCAAGATGTCGGGGTGCCTTTCCTGTGCACCTCCGTGCCCTTCTGCTCTCAACTCCCTTTGCCTTCAGCTCATCCTTTTGCTCCTGCTGCTTGAGCATATGGTGCTTTGTTTCCAGTGCCAGGGAGACTTTGCGAACAAGCTGCGTACGCTTCTCGCATCCCTTGATCTGAGCCCATCTGGGGTGGGTGGCCAGCTTGGAGCACAGGCATGGGCATGGGCACGGCTGCAACGTAGCTGCAGGGTAGCTCAGGCAGAGAGCATGAGCAGAGTGCCCAGCTTAAAAGAACCTCCTGAGAGAAGGGCAGCCTTTCCCACTGAGGCTTCTTGCAGCATTTTCTCAGACACCTCTTTCATTCAAGATGTGACGCCTGCACCCATTATCTGAGCTGGCCGTGAGCCCAAGCGGTCCAGACCCTAGGAAGGGTAGGAGGGTGTGCTAGGGGCCTGACAGACAGCGCTTGTTATGGCTGGTAAGACTGACACAGATTGAGCCCCCGACTGTTTGCTGCTCCTCCGTTTGGAGGAACGGAGCTCCTCACACAATGGCTTAGGAAATTGTCATATGGTTGTGGAGGAAACAAGGCTGCTCGCTGATGGAACCTCAGAAGGATAAGCAAAGGGTGTCTCCAGGAAACAGTGCTGAGATTGCTCTTCCAGAAGGAAGGGTTGTGGGTGCAAAGCAAAAAAATTCTCTTCAAGGGAAGAAGAGTTGCTCTCGTCCACGTCTCTCAGCTCATCCAAGAAACAAGAAGTGTCTGAGTGAGCAGTTCGCATCCATTCCATTCCCCAGCATCACAGGGAAGGAGCCTGCTCCAGAAACAACAGCTGGACCTCTAAGCCGGAGCTGTATCTTTTGCCTGCTCATGTAACAGATACCTGTATGCAATATGCGACAGGCTGTCTTTAAAAATCAAGACCTCTGCCTTAACTGGCACTGAGGTGGGCACAAGATATGCTCTAAGTATCAGTCTTGTTTCTTTGGTTGGTTTAAGATTTATGGTCATTATACTTTATCCGTAATTAATTGTTTTTTTAATGTTATTGCTTTATACAGCTTAATTCTATTTGCCAAAACACACTGACTATTAAATTGTAATTTTTTTCTCAATTTTTTTTAACAAAAAGCTTGCGCGTCAAGATAAGGACAGGGAGAGGTCACTCACCAGTTACCGTCATGGGCAAAACAGACTCAACTTGGGGAAAATTAATTTCATTTATTACCAATCAAATCAGAGTAGGATAATGAGAAATAAAACCAAATCTTAAAACACCTTCCCGCCACCCCTCCCTTCTTCCCAGGCTGAAGTTCACTCCTGATTTTCTCTACCTCCTCCCCACAAGCAGCACAGGGGGATGGGGAATGGGGGTTGGGGTCAGTTCATCACACATCTGTGCTGCTCCTTCCTCCTCAGGGGCAGGACTCCTTGCACTCTTTCCCTGCTCTGGTGTGGGGTCCTTACCACGGGAGACAGTCCTCCACGAACTTCTCCAATGTGGGTTCTTCCCACGGGCTGCAGTCCTTTACAAACTGCTCCAGCGTGGGTCCTTCCCACAGGCTACAGTCCTTCACAAACTGCTCCAGTGTGGGGCCCTTCCACGGGCTGCAGTCCTTCAGGTACAGACCGCTCCAGCGTGGGTCCCCCGCAGGGCCACAGGTCCTGCCAGAAGCCTGCTCCAGTGTGGGCTTCCCACGGGGCCACAGCCTCCTTCGGGCATCCCCCTGCTCCAGCGTGGGGTCCTCCCCCTGGCTGCAGGTGGAGATCTGCTCCACTGTGGACCTCCATGAGCTGCAGGGGGACAGCCTGCCTCACCAGGGTCTTCCCCAGGGGCTGCAGGGGAATCTCTGCTCCGGCGCCTGGAGCACCTCCTCCCCCTCCTTCTTCACTGACCTGGGGGTCTACAGGGCTGTTTCTCTTACATATTCTCACTCCTCTCTTCTGGCTGCAATTGCACAGTTTGTTTGGTTCCTCCCCGCCCCTTCCTAAATATGTTATCCCAGGGGGGCTACCACCATCACTGATGAGCTCTGCCTTGGCCAGTGGCAGGTCCGTCTTGGAGCCAGCTGGCATTGTCTCTGTCGGACGGAGGGGAAGCTTCTGGCAGCTTCTCGCAGAAGCCACCCATGTAGCCCCTGGCTGCTAGCAAAACCTTGGCATGCAAACCCAATACATACGCTGTTGTAAAATAAATGGCTACTTTAAAAATCAATCCTCTTGTTTTCTGAAGGCATGAAGAGGAGTCATTGTTTAGAAGAGGAGAAGGAAACCTACGCACCACGTCAAGAGAAAACACATTGGCTCAAAACTCATGCAGTGTACCTCAAAGTTCCTTTCACTGTGTGCATGCTCTCATTTTGCCACCTTGAGCATGGCTATTTATTGAAGAGGTCTTGGGCTGACCGTAGCCTCTGTGACTCTCTTCGCACTGTCCCCTGTCCTCCTCTGTACTGTATAAAGTAGGGATTATTCTGGGTCACCCAGGGTATCTTCTTTCATTCTCCCACCGGGAATCAGGTCCTGCCAGTTGTACCCTGAACTTAACAACAGAATTAGCAGGTCCCTGACGTGACCCTCTTACTGTGGTCCTTTGCCTCGTCCTACGCTGTTGTGTCACACTAATGTAGTATCACTTTCCATTCCAGTGGAAGTTCCACATCCTAACCTCCCTCAGCAGCACCCATGTTGTCCATCATCCATCAGCTGTCTAACAGCTAAGGTTTCCCAATCCTTCTATCAATAAGCTGAAGGAATTCAGGAGTCCCTGAAAATACTGCACAATAAACAGATGGTTACATGTCAGTCAGGAGTCTGCATCTGTCACATAAGTGGATAGCTGCACCTGCATAACAGAAAAGCTAGAATTTGCTTGCTTGCCCCTACTTCTTATGTGAACACTTACAAACCTGTGATGACAAGAGGTAACTTCTGCCAGTGCTGGAGCGTAGGCCAGGATCCCCAGTTCTGGCTGCAGTTGCTTCACGGCAGACTTAGGAGAAATCTAGTGAAAACAAATCACAGCACAGTCAGGAAAGGAAAAGGAGGAAAATGGAAACAGATTTGAATGCTGTGGTGTTCAAATTTTAAGGTGCAGCTCCACCACGCTTCTTGAGAGAAGCTAAATAACAGAAAATCATGGACAAGGGGGGCCTCACAGTTGCTTCTTAAGCCCTCACATTGATCTTTCCAGAAGAAGAAATGATCTAATTCTTCCCAAGGTAATTGTAAATTACCTACTGACCTTAAGAAAATGTCCAGGTATTCCAGGGACACCAGGACAGAATCTGGCGCTGGTATTCAGAACTACAAAGAAAGAAAACAATTAAAAAATAGAGAAACCACAGAGTATGACAAACCAATCTGAGCGACTTGGCAAATGTGCAGGGCTAATTGTCACTTTATTGCTAAAGATGAAGATTATAAAATTGTATGGCTCCATTTTTCTTGCTGTGTGTCAAAACTTGTATCATCTGGAGATGTAATAATGCTTCTCCTGAAATAATATATATATGCTCTTTGTGTATTTTTCTGCTTTCTGACTTCTTATCTTTTCCAAGTCCTCCACCCCTTCTCTGTAAATGCTGGTGATCTTAATTTATCCTGTTATGGTAGTTATACTTAGTCACAAATGTATTTCTGTTCCACTCCCTTCAGAGAGGACGCTTTGCTCAGCTTTGGAGTAATCAGAAAAGTCATCACAAGCCATCAGAAGTGCCTGCCTACAAAACAGCTAGAAATTGCCCTTTTAAACCAAGGCATCTGCTGAGAAATACGGAAAGTTATGAAAAGCATATTCGTATCAACATTACTGATAAAAGCCAGATGTTACATGCCTGCTCTGAAGGGAAATGGGATAAAGGACATCCCTCCACCACACACTCCCTCCTGCGCCCACACAGTTGGTTGGATTTTGGGACAAAGGTGCTCAAGCTTTGGAAGTAAAGGTGCAAAACCCCAAGAATTTGATTGTCCCTGTAGCAAGGAACAATTCAGAGCCAAAGGAAGATCACAGCATGGCAGAGTCCTTGCTTTATCATCTAATAATTATTATAAAAAAGCACTAAAAGAAACATGACAACTGGATATATCTAGTTGCCATCTGGCTTCCAGGAGGACGAGAATGTAACCTTTACCTCAGTTTTGTTAACCTCTGTACCATTTTTGATCTTGTTACTGGTTAGTTTGTGTTGTTAGAGGTATAGAGTTCACTCCTTTTACCACTTTTTCTCTCCTAAAACTACTTCTTTTGATTCTTATTCCCTTGACATCTCTTTTTGGCCTAACATAAGCCAAAAGCCTCAATTTACTGAGCTTAATTCATAAAGCATGATGTGCATTCCTATAAAGCACCCTAAGACTTTCTTAAAAGGTCTAAGCAAGCTTCTTAGTATTACTGCTTCTTCCTCTGTAAATATGTACTGCTTGCTCATCAGTCTGAGGTGGCACTATGTTCTCAATACTGCAGACCCATCCCACAAGCCTTTTTTCCTGAACTGGTGCTGAATACGTGTTTCATCCTAACCCATACTTGTTGATCAACTACTAAAGCTGATGTCTGTGCTTGTTCCCTTATGTCTGTGCTGCAGCAGACTGGATGTTCTTCATCGGTTGTTGTAAATGGGCATACCTTAGCTGACATCATCAACGCTACGTGTGCCTCCTTACAGGGTCTCTTCTGACAAATCATTCTCTGAGATTGGCTGTGTACCCCCCATGGCTTCCCTGGGGACATAGGAAGCCTGAGGCTTCCTTAGAAAATACATTTTGGGTCTTGGGCCTGACAGCTTGGTCCCATTGATGCATGTGCCAAAAGCGTGCAGTTACGCAAGAGCTCTGCTTTCGTAGAACCAAATTACCATGTGGAGGCGTTGGTGGGGCCTGTATGGAGCCGCCTGAGCTCACCTGAGACACATGAGCGCAGCAAAATTATCAGACTTTTATTTTTCCCTCTGCTTTCTGCCTTTTACTCTGCAATGGACTGACGCAGGCTGTAGGTCCTGCCAGCTGAGGACAGCCGCTGGCAGGCAACACAGAGAGGGAAGGAACAAGAGAAGGAGGAAAAAAACCTCAAACCTCTTCTCTCCAGGGAGGCTGAAGCAAGTGTGGGTTATAAGCCTGAATGCCAAATAAAGGACAGCAGAGGCTGCAGCCTTTACCTTCAACAGCACCCCAAGGAATACAGGGAAGGCCAGAGTGGGCGTGAAGAGAAGAAAGCACCATATTTCATTATACCTGCTATAATTGCAGAAGGGTGTGAGGCCTTACCACACTTCATACAATGGCTGTTTACATATTTCTACCACTTTCCCCAGAAAGTTTCTATTTAACCATCAAATAACCAATGCCAGCTTCAGGAAAGGATGGAAGTCCTCATTTTCACTTTCTACAACACAATGCTCTCCTGTCGTGGGATGAAGGAGCTCCTTCCAGACTAATGCTCTGCAGACAGACTTATTAAGAAAGGGGATATTCCCCATGCATTATGAAAAAAAAGGAGCTCCCAGGCACCGATTGTGAGAAGAATCCCCTGCAAACTGCTAGTGTTTTAAAGAAATATTTTGCGAATGACACAGCTAGGCAAAAATGTCCTGTTTTGAATAACTACAAGAATGTTCTCTCTGTGGGGAGATGTGAAGAGCATTATGTTCCCAACTTTGCAAACATGGATTACAGAACTGAAAATGTATTTTGCTTTAGAAAGACTTGCTTTGATTTTGTGCAAGAAATACTTGAAAATCTGCACTCCCAAATCCGCAAAAATATGATAAAATAATTTTAAAAGGTAAACATGCTTCCAACGCACACCTGAAGGCTAGCAATTTTTTGGTAATTGCATTTAAGCCTAAAATGTTTGATGGCTTGGTGCTCTTGTCATATTTTAATGGTATTTGCTGTAACCAGGCAGATTTATGTCCAGCTCCATTCAGACATTCTCATTTTTAATCCAAAATTTGCATCTACACCCAATAAAATATATGCTGCTTGACTTTATGTCAAAAAGCAACTCAGCATTCCTCCAGAGACAGTCTCGGCCGGAGACTGTAGATTTGAGTGGTGATAACATGGAGTCTCGGTTTCTCAGCTCTCAGGACATCACCCCTCTAGGGACTGACATTTGTGGAGGAAGGAACCATATCTCCTGATGTGGACTTCTCTTCTTGCACCTCTGTTTTCTCTCTGGTTCCCTGGTGCAAGTTCTCTGGTGCAAAACCCTCTGAGTTTTAACAACATTGTAAAGGGAGGGTCTGTAGGCCTTTATGGAGTTTAAATCCCCAACACATCCTTGTGAGAAGACTCAGGGGCTGTATCTCAAATTAGGCACTACAAGACGGAGTGACCTAAAATCACGTGCTATGGGCAAAAAATGTGAGTCTCTTGTCAAAATCAGCATCTACCAAAATAGCCACACATGCTTTCTGTTGGCTAGATATTTAAATTCTGGTTGATATTATCTTTTGTTTCACACTTTCTTAAAAACACCTGAAGTTGGGGGGGAAGTATAACCATAGATACTGAAATAAATGGTTACTGTCCCCTGGCCAGTGACAGCAGCATTTATCTTTTCTACAGCCCATGTGTGAGGGGCAGGAAGAGAAGTGTCTCCTGCTCTTGCTTAGCTATTTCCTGTCAAAAATCTTACTGTAATTTTTGTACAGTGAATATTTATAACTGTTGTTAGTGTCAATATAATTTTTTGCAGTTACTGCACTTATTTACATTTTAATGGCCAAGTCAATAAAGATTTATGCACCTGTCATCTGAATTTTCCACAGAAGTGGTGAATGCTTCAAAAAACCAGTATCTCCTGCTGAATACTCCCGCTCCAATCATCCTTTAAATGCCTTCATTGTTTCGGGAAACAGCAGGCTATCCATTAAAATAACCAACTCTTAAAGTCATAAGTCAAACACAGCAAAAGCTTGTGGCAGCCTTCACGGCAAAACTGCGTGCGTATTACAAAAGCACTTGCTTGGGGACCATTTTTTCTCTCTCTGTTTTTAAACACTGTCCCTTGAATGGTGAAGTCTGTTTTATCACTTTGTTATGTCTCAGCTGCACAAACTGCCTTGTTTTTGTAGCTTGAGGAGATAGGCTGCTTAGCACTGACCTTGTTTCGATTTTAATGCAGTAAAAGGTATAGTTTGGAGCACTGCTCTGGGGGGGTGTGCAGGCACACCGCTAAGGAGAGCCATGCTGTGCATACCCTCCTCCAAAACGTGAGCTACGGAAAGGAAAGCCTGAAAGCGTTCCCTCCGCACCTGCTCGTGGGCTTCGTGCAGCAGTTCAGGCGACCAAGGTACACGTGCACACTCATTCTGGCCATGCTTTTCTTGAAGGCAGCCACACCACAAGCCCCTTTTATCCCCCCCACCCAGGGGAGGCTGGCGAGACCCACACCCCTGCTCTGCTGCCAGGGCTCTGCAGGATCAGCTCCCTTTCCGTTCCCAGACTAACACGGTTATTTCTCTGCTGTCCATCCCTGGCTGGATTTCGCGGTGGGCTGGTAGCTGCGGTGATGTTAACGAGAAGCAGGCTCTCTCTGGAGCTCTCTTCTCTCTCCAGGGTGTGTTGCCCAGCAGAGATGAGCCAGGTCTGTTCCAGCTGAAGGTTGGGGTTTGAAACGCATACAGAAATACGAGGTTTCTGGTCAGTTTAGGCTGGGGGGTTCAATGTTGGGGTTAGTTTTAGGATAGAGTTCAGACTCAAGGCTGAGGTGAAGACAAAGTTAGGGATCTGGCTCCAGCAGCTTCCCAGCTTCACGGCTTGCTCTTGTAAGGTAAAATTCACAAATCGTAGTGTCTCAGCCCAATCATGTGCACTAGAGCGGCCAAAGAGAGACATGTCAGGGGTGCAGAGATGGACGAGCCCTGGCCCCTCAGACAGGTTTGGTGCAGAGCTCCTGCTCTTAGCTACAGCCTGGCTCACCCGCCTTACAGGGCGGTAAGCAAACCTGCGGTACTTCGCCCTTGCTGCGGTCTCCGGATCCTCACAGCCTGAGCGCGAACACAAATTTTTCACCGCGACGC
Organism: Haliaeetus leucocephalus; assembly: GCF_000737465.1. NCBI lineage: Eukaryota > Metazoa > Chordata > Aves > Accipitriformes > Accipitridae > Haliaeetus > Haliaeetus leucocephalus. Next base: position 8,210,654 of record NW_010972753.1, read on the forward strand.
TGACAGACATTTTCTCCCCGTGTGGGCAATCCCCTGCCCAGCTCCGACGTTCCAGCCCCGTCTCCCCCTGAGCAGGCCAAGTAATGCCTGTGACCGTCTCCACAGGAATGAGGGGCAGCCGGAGAGGGGCTGGGGGGTGTGTGGGGTGTGCCTGTTTGTGTGTGTGTGTGTGACGATCTCAGAAATCTCAACCTCTTCCCCACGCCCCCCGAGACGGACGAAGTTCCAGCCCGTTCCGCGGGGCTGACGGGAGCCCGCCCTTAACACCCGCGCGCCTCCGCCGCGCTCCCCTCAGCGGCG
>NW_010972753.1:8210963-8341456 GCF_000737465.1 Haliaeetus leucocephalus
GGCCGAGGCCGCGGCTGAGGCGAGCGGCGCGGCGGGGCGAGCCCGGCGCTGAGCTCACCTCCCCCCGCCTCCCCTCCCTCCTCCCTTCCCTCCCTCCCTTCTCCTCCTCCTCCTCCTCCTCCTCCTCCTCCTCCTCCTCCCGCGCCCAGCCTGCAGCCGGGATCTCAGTATTATGGCATCGAGGAGAATGGAGACCAAACCCGTGATAACGTGTCTGAAAACCCTCCTCATCATCTACTCCTTCGTCTTCTGGGTGAGTGCGGCGCGGCGCGGCTCCGACACCCACCCATGGACGGGCAGGGGCCCGGCACCCACCCTCACCCCCCCACTCGCGGTGGCCGTGGACCCCCACCTGCCCGGGGCTGTCGGCGGGCGCCGGGGAGGGGCTCCACAGCGCGGCCCCCACCGGGATGTCACCGATGTGCCGTGCGGGGACGCAGCATACACACACGTATATATGAAATAATTTTTTTTTTTTTTTTTTTTTTAAACGAAATACCCCCGAGCCCCCGCGGGGCAAAGTTGCAGGGGTCTCTCCCCCCCTGCCTGCCGCCGTGGCCGCCTCCGTTATCCACCGCGACCCCCCCCCCCGGTACCCGGGCGGGCTCTTACCTGGTCTCAGCGGGGGCTGACCCCCCACCGCCTGCCCCTCGATCCACCGCGCTGCGTTTCGTAACCCGGCTCCGGCTCCCGTAAACCATTTTTTATGACCCAGATGCATTAATGGAGTTGCGGTGATTGACTGACTTGGGGAGGCGGGGGGGAAGCCGGGTTTTTTTGAGGCGACCCCGGAGGCTGGAGGTTTTCGCATCGCGCTGGCCTGTTACTCAGCACATCGCTGGCGTGAGCAGTGCATTGTGGCGGCGATCTGCAGATTAAAGACCTTTTAATGGTACACGGTGACAACGTCGGAGAACGGCCCCACTGTGTGCTGTTAGAGACCGTAATCTGCACATCATTGATACAATACGGCGAAGCGAATTTGTCGCTCCCTAGCAAGGGAAGCTGGCGGTGTCTTATCGTTTTAATAGCTTTATGCTGTGAGAAGTGCCCGTGAAACGGACTAACTCAAATTTTCATCATTCTGCTTAAAAAAAGAATTGCTTATTCATGGCAGCCTTTTACATCTTTATAGTGAACGCACGACTTTAACCATTTCAACTTTATAGGCTTTTTTTTTTTTTAAAAGAAGCATGACCAAAAGTCATTTTGCTCATCCATGCTTACGGCAGTACGTCCGCGTTATTGACACCCCCCCTTCAGCACTTAACATACCCCCCTTCTTTTTTAACAATTTTGGTGGTAACTGCAGCAGATGTGTCTGTCTGATGACTGAAATGGATAGGAAGCCGGAATCATCTGTTGTTTTTTTGTTGGCAAGTAGATCCTGCACGCTAGTCTCAAGGAGGTAGGTTGCTAAGTTTATACACTTACCACAATTTCAAGATTCATCCTTTCCAGTGCTCTGTTCTCAACAGATCTATAAGAAACCCCTCTTCTTCCTGTGATTAATGAGCAACTGCAGAAGCTCTGGTGAATTCACGGTTTCTCTTCAAATTGCATCTTTTTTAAAAGTGACTGCTGTATCTGCTGTAGCCTGAATAAACAGAGTACTTAAATTGGCGTGCCCATCAAGCTAGCACATTTGATGAACGCTAATCTCATTAAAAAAGACTGAATTGTACATTGAGCCAAGCAGCTGGCTAAGGGCATTTGCGCTGTAGGCTGTCGTGATGCCAGGCCAGGTTGACAGCTGGGACCTCGCAGTGTAAATAACACAGCTGAGCTCTGGTTTGGGCTACAGCAATGCGTCTGTGCTGGTGGGATGCTCTGGTGCAAATGCTTTTCCTCGGAACTGTGCCTGTCAGGCTCCCGTGTGTCCCAGTCTTCTCCAAAGGCATGGCCCAGTAATGTTGCTCTTCCAGTTACTTAACACCCAACAGCCGTCAGGGTGTTTGTCTGTTTGTCCTCCTCCTTGAGCCTGGAAAAGGAGGAAGAAAATAAGCGGTTGGAGGCAGAATCCTGCAACCATGAGCAAAAGAGAATGAATTTCTTTTCCATCGCGCTTGCTGTTGCATCTGGTTTCCCAAGGCACCAGCCTAGGGAAACCTAGGCAGATCTCAATGGGAGAAGACAGCAAAGGGCTTGGTAAAGGTCCAGAGTAGTTAACGACAGACCCCGAGTCTTTGTCAGTTGTTCTTCCTTTTAGCACAGAAGAACAAAAACTAACTCAGATTTTTGGCCTCTTTCTGGGCTTTGAATCAACCCACGGAGTATAAACAGGAGCAAGGCTGCACCTATTGCCTTGAGTAGAGCAGAAACACGGTGTGCTTTGGCCATACCCTCATCTTCTTTTTACAGGCAAGTCTGAGAGCTGAGGGATGCGTGGAGTTGTCTCAACGCCCCTCCGTTATTTTCTGGGGTGCTCTTAGTACTCTCACAAGCTGCTTGCTCCAGAGTCAGTGTAACTCAAATTCAGTTCCTGTGAATTCTCAGAGCTGAAAATATGGCAAGGATTCAACAGGAGGAACTATTTTAAAAATTTTTTTTTTGGACTTAACTGAGTACCAGAAGGAAAACATGCCAGTGCCACAAATGGCTGGTTTGCAGAATTTTATTCTGACAGCTTACCCACGGTTTTTTGAGAGGTTGTAAGCTAATTTCTGAAGGCGAGAGCCCTGTGTTGCTTAGCTGCAGTTTGTATGGGTTTTTTCTAGCTGTGGGGATGGAGTTGCAGTATAACACAGGGAGGAAAGTGGTTCTGTGACAGGGAGGTGTGTGGTGGAAACTCTGCGGGTGTCTGGCCAGGTGGTTATGGATTGTGATGTGGGGGGACAGGGAAAGAAGATGCTTCTTTGAATCCAGTGAGCTGTTTTGAAACATCCAGAAGGACTTCTCTGTGTTTACATTGTTTGTAAAAGAAGAAAATCTTATGTACGCAGAACTTTCCTATCATGAATGATTATTTGTCAGGCTTAAATATGAATTGCATTTGTATCAATGGCTGAGATGCATGTAGATGAAGGCTTTTAGTCTAAGCATTAAATGAGGCTCCACTGACTACATGGGAGCTGCAGGGCGGTAATGAAGAGACATGGTTCATTCAAATTTCATACTGTGTAGCTTGTTCCTTTCCAAATAGGTTTTATTTAATGGTATTTGTTATTTTGATAGCTTCCTCTCCTCCCCCTCACCATACTTCCCAACTTCTTTCCGTAAATGTATCAACATGGTAAAAAAATTCCATAAACAGAGATAACAAGCTTTTTATGTGCTCATATGTATTGTTATTCATAGTACACATTAAATGCCTAGGGTTACCGCTTTTGGTCCTTAAGGGACGTAGTAATAAAAATTCAACAGCCATTTTTTTCCTAATCAGAATTCTGTACTGAATGCATCTGCTTTGGAACTAGTAGATTAAAAAAAGGCAATAAAAGCACTGCTTGGCTGTTAGCTATTTTTATTTTTTTCCTTTTGGGTATCATAAATTGCTTGTGTAGAAATCCGAGATATAACCTGTCTTGTTTTTAAGGGAAGATGAATTTTACATTAGAATTCAAAGTGATTTTTTTATAGGGGAATGAAACCTTTAAGCACCCCTCAGTACCTTATATTTATCTAGTTCTTAAGTGATCTTATGTCTTAAAATGTATGTATACTTAATATTTCATTGTAGGCTTTGAAATCTGTTTTGTTATCAAATGAACGGCCTGCCTCAATATGTTTTGGGAGGGAGCTTCAAGGGTGCATGCCCTGGTCCTTAAAGTTATAGGGCTGCAGAAAATGGGTTTCATCTTCCATGCAAAGCTTGTCATTGCCCCAAACAGGCACCGTAGCAAAGCGGTTAGCTTCTGATTTTTAGGCCCTGTGAGACACTTGGCACTCAAATGAGTGCTTTGTGCATGCTGTCCTGCTGGTATGGGGCTTTCTTGCTGTTAATTAATGTAATAAAAGCGCATAAGTAGAGCTTCCATTCAGATATTTTTCCAAGGTGGGTCACTGATCTGAAAGGCATCTTCTGACCAAGATCGATGTTTTGGATACTAAATTAGGTTCTTAGAACTTGGCTTGTCTTTTGCTATGTGATGAAATCAGAACTAAGGTGCCTATTTGCAATAGTAGTAGTTTAGCGTTCCAAGTTTTTATCACTTGGAAAACGGATCTGTGCATCCTGGTATGACTCCTTGGAGGTTAGCAGGTGGCAGGAGAGCCGTGGACTGGAGTGTGGTGGGACAGGTAAGTGTCGCTTGGCTGTGAGGCCACAGCCGGCGCTGTGATTTTAAAACAGCTTGAAATTGCATGTTTCCATATCATTAATCTTCTTTTAGCCAGTTCCTCTGGTGGCCGCAGGTCAGAAGATGGCCCCTTGAAGGACGATGGGCTCGGGTCCCCTCTGGGGGTGGGCAGCTCCTGGTCCTCACGCCATGGCAGAGGTGGCCTTCGCCCACCATTTCGGGAGCTCACAAAGCCGGTTTCTGGGAAATGCCTGGGACAAAGAGCAAGTGTGATGGCCTGCTCTGTAACACAAATTTATGGCTGAACTGCTGACCCATCTTCAAATGCAGCCGTTCAAGCCGTGCATTATAGTATGGGATTAAATTTGCGTGTCCCTTTGAGTTACTAGTGGCATTCATCATCTTTGCTACGAATGTCCAGCTGGGTTGCTGAAATTGCTGGGTTTCACCCCAGAACTTCTTTCCAGTGCTTATGCATTGTTTTCTGCATGTGTCTGGTCTTTTTAAAATCTCTTACTTGCCATGCTTATGTTTTTTCTTTTCAATTTTGTTAATATCTATTAGAAGACAGTTTTAAAGGAAGTATCTTGAGAAGTGTTTTAGCTTTCCCACGTGGCTTAGACTGCTCTATCTTTTGGTGGTTCCATTGACTGCAAAGTCATCATTGCTGTACTTTTAGAAAGAAATTTTATTATTTGTACGTAGTTACCTGAAATCCAGAAAAATTACACCCCCAAAAATGCACAGTATCCCTGTCATGATGGATTTGAAGTGCTCCGTTGTTTAGGCATAAACCTCACGCAGTTGCCTCCTTAAGTCAGTTGTTTCCCATTCTGTTCTCATAATGACATACATGAAAGATTAAAGATAATGGTGTTTTCTTGTGAGCATAGCCCAAGGTGAATTCTGTTGGCTAAATAAATAACCGAATTAAAAAAAAAAAAAAAGGCAGCTAGATGGTGTTTAAAAACATAGCTCCAGAGCCAGCTTCTTAAATTCCCTCTTGGGGTACTTCCCCGACTTGGCTTACTTTTGTGGGTTTTTTTGGTGGGCTTTTTTTGGTTTTATCACAGCTGTGGTATAAAGCCCCCTTAATGACAGTGCTAACGGAGGAGAGCTGTGCCAGCATGACAGCTCGGGTAAGTGTGAGTAAACAGAGAAGACAAAGCCGTGAGTTCCACTTGCGCACTGTAGCAAGTGCTGGGTCTGTTCTCGCAGGTGTGCTGGGAGGAGGTGGGGGGCTAGCTCCTGCCTGTCCCCTGGCGTCACCCGTGGGTGGGACGGCACGGGGGGAAAGCTGCCGTATGGCGTCAGCTGTGCCTTCAGACATCGCGAGGATCTCATGCTGTTCTTCTCCTTGGCAGGGAATTGGTTTTACGAGTGCAGTCAGCTTGCGTGATTTGGAGCAGAGGGGCTGGCAAGTCAGTGTGGTTTTTGCATTGCTGATGCCCATTCACATTCCAAAAATTGTGTGCGTGTGGTACAAATTAGCATTGTACACCTCATTTAAGGGAGTAATTGACTTTGCTGTTGGTTAAATGCTCCTTCTTTTCTTGCTGTTTGTGTAGCCATGCGTATGTGTTGACGAGGTATCTGCTACACCTTGACCTTGGAGTTTGTATCTGGACAGTTCTTTACTTTGGGGGTGGTAACTTTTTCACATTAACAGGTCAGTTTGGACTGGTGAAGAGGGATTGTGGGTGACTTGAAGTGTTCCAGTTATATTTGGGAAGACGTAGGATGCATTCATGAACGAGCAGTGGCAGAAGTCCTTGCTCTTCTACAGGTGATGGGGTAGGGCTGTGGTGGAGTACTGCTGTACGTGTAGTAACTACGTCGGCTGTTTAGCAGTCACTCCTGCTCTAAGCAACCTGTTTTGTGGCCTCAACAGTATAAATACAAATTCCAGGGAGGGGTGCTGGGGAGGCCTTGTTAGCACTTTTCTGTCAAAAAGGCAGTAGAGTCCTTTTTCTTGGATGCTGGTTCATACCAGCCTTGCTCGACAAGGAAATGGAGGCAATTATTGTAGGTAAACCAAGGGAATCTAAAACGGATCCAAGAATCTGATTTTATGTCTGATTATGTGTCTATTTATCAATTCCCTGTGCTGTCAGGGAGGTAAATTAGATTACCTGGTACCGTTAGTTGTCTTCGTCTCTGGATTTTTATCATTGTTTCTTCGGTTGTTGCAACTCTCCTACAGATTTATGTGCCAGTGAGTTAACAGATGAATATCTAGAAAGGCTTTTTGTGCATTTAAGCTTGCAGAAACATCTCCTTCAATCTTTCACATGCTTTTTAAGTCCTGTGATACTTGTTACAGAGATGCTAGCTTTACTGTAGTACCAAGTCTGCTCTGCATCCACTAAATTTGCGGGTGAAAATCCTGTTGACCTCAGTGTCTTGCAAACCTAGGTGACTGAATCTTTAGAATAAAATGCAAGACGCCAGAGGTGACTATAGGGAGCAGATGACAGTTACTGTAAGGCCATCTTCATTTGCATAATGTTATTTCTTTAGGCTCATCACTATTAATTAGCATTTAATCATCTCTCAGAGAATAGGTCCTTCACATCAGTAGAGCAAGCCTCTTCCCATCTTAGCTCTCTTTCACCGTGGTGGGCAGATGGCTTATATGTTCTGTCTTTATAACAGTTCTGGGTTATGAGAGGGAAGCATTTAAATTTCTCATATACTGAAGGGACTCTGAAGTGTGGCACGCTCGTGTCTTACTGGATTATTGTTATTTCATAGCTGAGCTGGTTCTTTGAGCTCTGGGAGTAGCCCACAGGATTTTTAGGAGCTGTAATAAAACAATGGAAGCGATGCTGTTAATATTAATTTTGTTTTAATTTCCATGTAGTGTTTTGCAAGATGTTTTCCAGATGTTCTTTTTTCTTCTGTATGGTTCTGGCGATAGTGCTAAAATCCTTAAAAGAAGCAAGCAGCCTCCCTTCCCTCTCCGTTTCTTGCTTTCCCCATCTCCCTGAATTGCCGTGCTGAGTCCAGCTGGTGGCTGGTCGCTGTGCGGTGCCTGCGGTGATCCGCTCCCAGAGACCAGGCTGGATGCACCAAAAGGCAGGAGGACTCTGCGGAGTCCGAGCTGGGCAGAAGGCTGAAATTGTGTCTTGTCACCATTTCTTTCTGGGAGGTAATTGCTGTGAGCTTTGAGAAAAGGTTGCGTTTGGTTTGGGCTGCATGTGGATTTGGATGGATCAGGTTGAAATGTTCTTTTTTTTATATTCAAGCAGGTTTTTTTTAAGAATTTATTTGCTAAGAGAATGCGATGCTGTGAATAATGAGGTGATGGACTTAATCTGCAAAAGTCTGTGGATCTTGGGAGCAGACCTAAGGAAAAGGTTGGGGTGCTTATGTGGTGCAGCAGAGAAGGAGAAGAAGAGAGGAGAGGGTGAAACCCTGTAAACTTCATAGGAAGAGGAGCACTTCCATTTCCCTAAAACTGGGAAGTGAAGGAAGCCCCTGCTGTATGACCCTTATAACCACTCAGTGCCTTAATGCCTTTGAACAGAAATAAGCAGCTCAGACCTGCTGATGCCACAGGATTGTAGTTATCGGTGAAGCTAACAAGTACTTCAGGGTCTTGTTCCTGACCAGATTACAGGTACTGCTTCAGAGAATATAGTATATGGGAACAGAAAATTGTGCTGAACGCCACCAGCAAAGTATGTTTACAACTCACCCCTAGCACACGAGAAATTATTCTGATTGCAAGGACCTAAGTACATTCCCTGCAACTGAAGTTTCAGCTAGACCGTGCTGATTTAATCCTTTGGTAAGTTTTAAAAACATTTAGTGTTTGGACGGAAATAATTTTAGGAAATGCTAAAAAAAATTAAGTTTTCAAAGAAAGAAGAATTTCCTGAATATGCCAGGTAACCTCGACATTCTTTTTTTTTGCTGGACTGGAAACTTAGGCCAGTTTATGGTGTCATGGGTTGTGTCATGGCATATGTTGAATCAGTCCAGTTAGGCAGAACCAAGGCTTGCCCTTTTGAAGCTCTATAAAGTGTGTTGGCTTCAAAGTCGTATCTGATGCTTGGGGCCCCACCAGAGTTGAAAGTCTGTAGCAGAGGTGGGAAGCTGGGGGGCTGCAACCCCATGCAGTCTGCACGGATGCAGTCTGCTGTTGCCACCCCTGCATCAAAAGACAGTCAAAACACCAGAAAACTTGTCAGGAAAGTTGTGGCTTTTATTCTTGCAAGAACAGGTTAAGATAAAAGAGAGGACACTTTCCAGGTATGTATTAACAGAAGAAAAGATGGAAACTCAACCCTCCTGTATGTGTTTGCTTCAAATAGTACTTAGCATCTAACTGGCTTTAATTAGGCTTGGAATATTAACATAATTAAATGTGTATCACTTCTGTTTCCCTTTGAAAACAAAGAGGAAACAGAAAAACAGATAGGTTATTCTCAGTACCTTGACACTCTCCCTGATGGCTGCATCTCATTACTGGGATCATTTTTACTGGTGCAGCTGCCTTGTGCTGGATGTAGGACTTACTGTTCTGCGGCATGCACTGATTGCAGGCAGAGTGTCATTCAATTTACCTGTAAAATAATGTCTTATAGGGAACCGGCAGCTACTATTATTGCACATTTAGAGATTTTTTTTTTTAACTTCCTCTTGGTTTACAGGTCATTGATACTACGTTAGAGCTGCTTTTTTGTATAGCTGCGTCTTTTGAGTCAGTTGAAGCAGACCCAGTTTGCAGTTGCTAGCTAATGTTGAGACCGGCTTGTGTATTGCCTGGGACTGAGTTTGTCTTTCTAGTATACTTCAGGACAAACTGCTGAATTAAGTTATGCACGTCAAATGACCTAGAGGCTTAAATTGATCTCTCTTGTCCCAGAATGACTTACAGACCATCTATGCATCACCTGCAGACTTGAGTGGTTTTTTTTTCACGTGCAAATGCAGTTTACAAACTCCTGAAGAAAGGGCCAGGACCTCAAGATGTCAGGGAGCTGGCTGCCAGGAGTATTTCAGTATTATTTCCTGGAACATACAAGCCAAGCCCCAGTGTATTCTGCTTGTTCTCATAAAACAGGGGATGATGCAAAGGGATTGGATCAGGATTTACTAACGGAAGGTCACACCTTTCAAAAGGAAAAGAAATGTAGTTTGTGAGGACAGCATTACAGGTTTATTTTTGTCACGGCAGGTAAGACTGGGGACGCGTACAGCCTTTCTAGGAGGCAGCCAGACCTTGCTGTATTTACTGAGTATGTGCAGGATCTTTGTGCAGCTTTCAGAGTGCTCATGCAAAACTCTTGCTGGCAGGATGGGGCAACTGTTGTCTTTGCTCGTGGCTTCGTAGGCAAATACTTTCATAGGGAAAAACCACTCCTTTTTAAATCTTCCCCCTTTGGCTTCCCTACTTCAAAGTGATGCTTTCGCTCAGCATCCTCCCAGCATGGAAGGGGCAGCTCCGTGCCCTCTGTCCCCCTGCGCGGCGCTGAGCTCACCCACCCTCGACCGTGTTGATGGGCACGCTCACCAGAGCAGCAGGCAGGACAGGACCACTGGTCCTTGCCCCATCCGAGGTGGTCCCTGCCGCAGCCGGGGGTCAGCCAGCAGCTGCCCGGCCGGGGTGAGAGCACTGCCAGGGTCTGCCCTGGGGCGGACAGTCGTAGGGTGGACCATCCCGCTGCGCTCACCGGCTGTGAAATTACAAGCTGCAGGAGATGTGCTGGACCAACCAGCGTGGTAATAAACTGAGTATTTCATCCAGCAGTTGCGTTATTTTCAACTGAAACCAGCAACAAAAATAAAACCTCCCACTTCCAGGAGTTTTGTGTTTTGTAAGCAACAGCTAGTTGCTTTCTGGCGTGAAGGATGGTTGTACTTAAAATAGGTACATCTGTGGGAGAGAGAGTTTTCAGCTAGTGAAATTGTTCAAAATGATATGGAAAAGTTGCCTCAGTTTCTGTGAGCTGGCATGATATGCATGTAATACTTATGCAGAGAAAGGGGTGCTCTTTAACACAAAACAAACCCGGTCCCTGTCGTACAGAAACCTGAGCGTGCTGCACCATAGCTATTTTTTAACAGAAGTATCAGATTTAAAGTGTTCCCTCCCCCCTCGCTCGCTGACCTCAGATTGCCAGGAGACCAAACAGGATTAATCCTTGTACCCTGAAGAATATCCAGTATTAAAGCAAGGAGCTGGCTGTTTCCTAGAGCAGTGCAATCCTCACATGATCAAGAATATAACCAAGCCACAACCACTTAGCTGATTTATTCTTTTAATTTCACGAAGGGCTTGGCTTTGCAGTTTCATGCCAGGTGTTAGACCAAAATGACTTCCTATTTTTTCCAGCAGCATCAAATATGTAAAATATGTAAGATGGCAGACCTCTAAATCTGAAGGATACCGAGAAGAATTTCATGCTAAGTCTTTCCTCTGAGGCAATCAGTCAAGCTATTAATGATACAAAAATAAGAGCCACCTCATCAGTGGAAAACAGACAGTAAACCAGTTTTTCTTCTAGCACCGTTCACCAGCCGATGAGTTGTGCACCCAAGCCTGACTCTGCATGGCAGGAACATTTGCCTTTTGAAAGTGTATTTGCTCTATATCATATGTTAGTGCAATCCTGGTAAGCAAAAGGTTATGATAAAAAAAGACATTTTAAGAAGAATTAAATCAGCTGAGGTTGATGAGGCCATGTGGGTGGGCTGAGCTTTGTCCATATGAAATGTATAAAATGTCTTGCAAAGTCATCTTGCTCTGCTTAAAATCAGTGGGAACCATGTATGACCAGACTGTCTTATGCAGTCAGCTGATTTTTTTTGAAACTCACCCGTGCTTAGTATTCAGGTTTGGTGAAACAGAAGATTATTCTGGCTTGGATCCCACAGAATTCCAATAGAGTTGGGATTGGGAGGGTTTATCACTCATTCTGGTGCTGGATATCTCAGCAGGATAAACCTTTTTTTCCTTCCTCTGTGAAGACAGAAGACGTGTTAAGTTCTGCCTCCTGTCTCTAGACCTGCTTTGGTTGCCCTTTGATTTTGCAGCACAACGTGATTTCACAAGAAGATGTGTACTCCTCCAGCGTGGTGGTTCCACTGATGCTTAGAAGGACCCCAAAAGAGGCAGAATAGTGTTTTAAATTTTGCAGCTTCTATAAAAACAAAGCCTAAACTAAAGAATGTGAGAGCAAAAGACTGGATCTGTAGATGCGTTGATGAGATAGTGTACTGCGAGATCACACGTTGAGTCAGCTGGTGGATGAATAAATGCTGAGTATTATGGCCAGCATCAGAGGACATGGCAGAGTGCACGTTGTTTGGATTAAACTCAGAAAAAAACAGAGCCTGGCTGGTCCCTGTATGTTGATAAGGTGGGTTTTTTTACAACATTGACAGTTGTGTATTATGTTTTCTCTGTTCTTCAAATACTGTTGTTCTTAAGAAGCATTGTGTAATTACTTATGGGAAAACTGAATCTTCAGATTTATTTACCGGTGGTAGTCCTTAAAAAATAGTAGTTGGCATGCCCATTTTATAGATGGAGACACTGGTGCAAGTCAAGCGATATGTCTAAGGAACAGTTTGGTCAAATTTGGCACAGCTGTGAATCAGTTATTTTAAGTCCCTGACTGTAATAATTATTACACTGTAGCACTCAGTTTGACGTCTTACTTCAATTGCAGGAATAGCAAGCTGAAATAAAAATTGCATTTTACCTGCTGTTAAGGTAGCTTGTAGAGTATGGAAATATTTCTGAGAAGTCTAATGAATTCTGCTTGTGGAAAGAGATTATTGGATGGAGTAGCTGGCTGTATCTGAACTATGAAATTGGTAGACCGTGACGCTTCTTTATTCTGAAGCTGCATACACAACACACTGGAAAAAGCATTTCAGGTTGCCCACTGTCTTGGGAGATAGAACTGCTGGTGCATGACAGCAGGCCCCCAGGTGAGTGGGCTTCCACCGCTGGGAGAGACCCAGGCAACTTTCCTGACTTCATAGATCAGGCAAGCTCTTTTGCAGGGAAAAAAAAAAAAAATTTCCCCTCATGCAGGGCATAGGGGGGATAGCATTCCTTCAAGGAAATAAGTGCACATTTCTGTAAATGGATATCCACCTCTATTTTGAAAGATCATTTGGCTGGGGAGCAAGCGTGTTGACACGCTTACCCCAAAGGAAGGAAACTCGGTGTGCCTATTTAAGAATGTCCTCATCCTCTTCATGCTAAGTGTCAGTAATCTGTTATCATCTCCATGGTATGTACCAAGTGTGGCGAGTAGGATCAACTTTAAATGTTGACATCCAGAACAAGCTAGTTTGCTTCCTTTTACCCTACTGCAGACATGAAGATGTGGAGAAGGATTTTGCTAACGTGGAGCTCTGGTTAAAGACCGGTATGCAGAATTTTGTGATTTGTGCATTCTGCCAGATTTTCTGAGTGAGATTGTCAAGTGTTCCTAGGAATTGGACTGATTTCTTAGCTAAAGAAGGATTTCTCTCTGATTTACTAGTGCAGTGGGTGCTATGACAGCTGCAAAGACTTATTAGCAGTTTTCTTTGCTAAAATTTAACGGGACATTTACAAAGTACAGTCTGCGTGGGGATGGCAGCTCTCAGGAGTCTGCTTTTAGCCCAGGAAAAGTGCAGTAGCACCTACTGGGGCTGAGGCTGAGTTGTGCTGGGAAGGACAGGGTGGGCTTCCCAAGCTGCCATTTAAGGCTAGAACAGGTTGTGAGGATAAGGGTTTCAGCTAACTTATTGCTTGGAGGAAGCATTTAGTTTGGGGATTTCTTCAAGAACGGAGTTTGTTCATGCTGAGAGCCTATTCTGTAGGTCTGTGCTTTCTCCCACACCCCAGCGAGGCCCTTGCTGAAGAAGTTAATGCTGGCTGCCCTTGGTTTTGTGTCAGAGTTAAATTAAGGTTTTTCACTAGCCATAGATTAAGGTGTATTTTGTTGTTTGGTGGGTGTAGGCGGGGACAGCTCATGGAAAGAAGTGACCATTCATCCTAGTATGCATCTTGAAGCTGAGTGGGTTTGGGTGAACGGCAGGCTGGTTTTCTTCTGATGGACCCTGTGCAGTGTTATCCTAACGTCTCTTGTAATGGCTATTGCTCAGCCATTCAGGCTGAGAGCAGAGCAGAATAGTTTAGAGCAGTCACTGGTTTGTTCTTATCCTCTTGTGTGGTCTGGTGAACAAGAGGGGACAGGGCTCAGCAGGGACTCAACAAAAGGTCATTAATTTCTCTGGCATTCCTGGACCTTGCTACCTAAAAAAGAGAATTTTCAGGTAGGCTACAGCATGATTTCTGTTTCCCACTTCTCCTCCTCCATAAGCGGTAATCATCTAGAGACAGAGACTGGCCTGTGGCTTAGTTCATGCTTTGGTATCTTTTATCACCTATTTGGAGCAGTTTAAATTACACTTTTCAAATGGAAAATTACGAGTTGCTTAGGAAAGACCTCTTAAATGCCATTTTTGCTGGCAGTTTATTTCATCCTTTTCATGTAAGTACTACCAATCTAGTATCTAGTGGGGCTGCCTGCTAAGCAGTAACAGATGGCCCATGGTAGCGAGGACAGGAAGGATCATAGGGGTAGAAGCCAGCGTTATCTACATATGTGTTTTGGATTGCATCATGAATGTTTTCCAGGAGGGAGCACAGCTGGCACTGGAATTGTGGAAATCTGATTTTTGGTATTCTTTATTCCAAGTCTTGGCACACTTGAAAATTAACGTCTGTGGTTCGTGTTGGGCTATATCAATAATACTGCAATTATACTCCTTCTTGGATAAAATCGCTGTGCTTGCTGGTTTTCTTCTTTTTTTTTTTTTTTTGGCTTATCCTGTAATCAAAAGTACTGTGTGAGAAAGTATACAGAAGAGAGCAGCCAGCTCCTTTATATAACCTTGCTTCCATGTATGCTGTGCCACAGGATGGCCTTAAAATGTAGTAACTAATGCAAAACTGAAGGAGGAAAACCAGAATTAGTCGTAGACATTTCGGACTGGTTTTTCCCCTGCTAGCTTTGCTCCTGCACTAAAATGCTTAGGTACCATGATGGGCAAAAGGCCAAAGAAGAGAGGGGGATGTGTCAGAAAGTTGCTGCCTTGCAGAGCTCCTGTTTTGGGGCTGTCTCTTCTTAATGCTGGGCTGGCAGCATCCTCCACATTCCAGCTTGGTTTTCATCTGTAGCAGTAGGCACATCTCTAAGGGGGCAGGGAAGAGGCGTGGATGAAGAAAGCTGTGATCTTAAACAGTCTGTGGAGGTAAATCTTTGATTCTGCAAAGGTGGCTAAGGCTTAGCCACAACCACTGAAATTACAACTTGCGTTGCGTACTGTATTGTGTTGGATGTTTGTCAAGGCGCCAGCAGGCAAAGGCCAAGAGCTCCTAGACGTGGCCGTGTGATTGTGCTTTGGTAGATCAGGCCTTACAGAGAGCTCTTACAGTATGTATTGGTATCTGTCTCCTCTTGACGCTAAGAAACCATGTATCCAGGAGGCAGGAAACTGTCCTTTTTCACATGAATAAAAATGGGATAAACTTCTTACTGAAAAATTCCCTGTCAGACATGGGAAAATCTTCACTTTGTGGGATTTTTCTTTTCGCTGTTGTTGTTGTCCTAGGAGCTTCCCATGCAAATCCAGTTTAGAAGATAACATTTCATTCAGTTCTCCCCTGCCACAGTTCGTAACTTAAATCCTTTTCCTTCCCTCTGGATGGACAGAGACTAAGCAGTCCTTGCTTCATGTAAGGTAACTAGAGCTTATGTCAACCATGGGATGATGTAACATTCTGACTTCTCAACAGTAGGATAATAACCCGTAGTAGATAAAACACATTACAAGTGCCCGGAGAATGATGCAGAAGATGACCTAAGGTGATCCTGTCAGGCTGAGACCTTATCTTTGGGCAGCTGAGCAAGGGCAAGACACTTCTCAGCCTGGCCTGGAAGCGTTTGTCTCACAACTCGGCTTATGAAAGTTGCAGTTTCCTAGTGCTGCTTCACTGTGATGACAGTAGTTCCTGCTGTCTTGACATCTGTCTTCTGAGCATAAGCAGAAAAGCTTGGCAATGTGTTATGAAAAGATCCATGAGGACTGCCTCTGAATTGCCCTGGGAGAGAAGAGGAAACCAAGCACGGCAGTGAAAACTCCTCCTCTCCCCCTGCCCCACGTACACACACTTGCTTGAGTCAAGGGTAAAGCCAAATTCTGCATGGACTCACGTAGAAGCTTTTCTGGTCATTCATGAAACAAAAAGATACAAGCAGTACATCTGGAGCCTCTTGTCAAATTAATGTGAGATTTCTTGTTTTGGAAACTGCCTTCCCTCCATTTAAAGCAACTTTTGCCTTATTTGGTACTAAAATAATCTCAAAGGCAATTAAAACCTTCTTTGTGCCGTTCTGTGTTTGTGTATTTGTTTTCTTCCATAGAAGGTCATTTTTCCTTGAAGCAGTTGCTTCAGCTTATAGAATTGAATAGCTTTCAGGACTCTAGTGACCATACTGGCTTCTGCTGAGTTTCCAAGGAAGGCCTGAGGTATTTCAGATATTTCTCTTCCAGTTGGTCACAGGATTCCACCACAAAGATCTCGTTGTTCTGTCAGCTTTCTTCCCAGACCTGCCTGCTTGTGCTAGCAAGACTCTTCTGCATGTGTTCAGCACTATAAAGTCAGAGGGGCTCTTCATGGTGGACTAAAAGCCCTTCTTTGATATGATGTGAGTCCCCTGGGAAATGCTGTCACAAAACTGACCATGTTTAACAGTCTTTTCCATATCCTTTCACTTTCACCTTGCTGACCTGAAGCTGGAAGGTCATTTCAAGGCTTGTTCTGTCTGAAGAAAAATAGCCTCCGTCATCTGCCTTAGGAGCATTTCCATCTTGGACATAAAGCAAGACAACTGCATGGTCTTTGCGCGATACATCTGCAAAGCCCTGCTTCTGAGTACAGCCTTCTGAGAGTAATTCTGTGCTAGCCTCTGAGTTTGGGAGAAACCAGCTCAAATATAAGGAAGGTCCAAACTTGAAAGGAATCAGGACTGCAAAGCCCAGTTCTTTGTAAAGACAGTGGAGCTATGTCTCAGCTAGACTTGTCTTCCTAGCACAGTGTAGTGTTGCTCAGAGGTACCTGGGTCATGGAAGTAATATGGGTGTGATTAAAGGTGGGCTTTTCTCTGCTTCTCAGGATTGCTCACTGGCTGCAGACCAGGGATGCACAGATTTGACTTTATTGGTTTTGCTTGTACAGCTGCATTGTGTACTGCAGATGTGCCCCACATGTCCCTAATCTAAACTCTCCACAATGTTTGAACCTCTGGTTTCTGTGAAGGCACCTCATAGACAGTTTGGAGTGCTTTTGTGGTGTGGTGAAGTGATATCAGCTGCTTGGGGAGATAAGTTATTCAGAGAGAGAGTGAGAGAATTTTTTTTTCTCCCCAGGAGCGAATTATTCTACAGTTTATCTAATAATTCAGACAATTTAAAAAATTTTTGTGGTTTCTGTTTGGTTGGTTGGTTTTTCAGTTTGTTCAGAATCCCTCAACTAGTGTTTGACACAGTATAGATGAATTGCTGCAGAGTTCTTACTTGCTGGGAATTTATTTTCCCTTATGAATTGACCAGGTTAAGAACTCAGATGAGTTTGCCTCTCCTGTGGGAGGTAGAACAGCTGCAGGATATTTTCAGAGCAGTGAACTTAAATGGTTGCCCCAATCCCATGCCCTGCTTTTTCACCAATGGTCTTGTTTGCAGAGACAGGACTAGAAATACATTGTTGGTCTTTCAGGGGAAGAACAGATGAGTTTATTCCCCACTTGCTCCAAGAGCCACAGGATACATGGCTGTGCAAAGTGGTCAAATGCACTTAGCCTTGATGGAGGTGACAGCTGAGTCTTTTCTGGCTCTGCTATTCTCTGTTAGCTCTGTGGAGTGCTGTGGCATACCTTCTGGAGAACGGCAAGGGAGGGAGCACCTGCTTTTGTACCTAAGCTGCTGAACGGATCAAAGTATTTAATACTAACTCTCTCTTGTGCTTCCCTCCTTAAGCTCTGCTCTTGAGAAATAGCTCATTAATTTGTTAGCAGCCTGGTGAGGAAGGAGGGGGCAGAAAGCCACTAACAAATTAATTTGGTCCAGGTCAGGTCTCCCCATAGCAGTCAGGAGCCTGCTCTTTCCCTCCCTGTTCCAGCAAGTTGCTCAGGAGCTGGATGGCGTGGAAGGTGCTTCCCTGTTGTGCCATATACTAGTTTGGCTACTGCTCATACATGGGCTGCTATATATAAAATCTCTTCTTGATGAACATGAGAAGTTACCTAAGAAATGATGGTAAGGGCTGTACAGCTTACATAGATTCCGAATTTAACAACCAGTTTCCTCCCAAAAGTTCACACCAGAGTTTAAATGCAGTACCTTTCTTTCCTTTTCAGAGATCTGTGTGTATATCACAAGTTGACAGGCAAAAAGATGTTTATAATAATACTCTGACCTCGTAAGTCAGCCTTGCAGATAGATAGAAATTGGCAGGTTCCTTCTGTGTGGGTCTGGCAAGCATTGCTAGAGGAAAAGACAGTTTATTACTGTAGCGTTCGCCACATATCAAGGTGCCGCGATTAGATCACTGGTCAGCCCCAGACCAGGGAAAGAGAGAGATAACACACACAGTGTGAGCGCCAACTTCCGCCTTTTATTGCGCAGTTAATTCCTTTTATACTAACAAGGGTAGGCGGGATTACAGATACATCATAAGGCTGCGACTAACCCTCTAACTTTCCGTGACATCATGAGATCTTCCAAACGCCGAACCCTACATATTACCTGCTTAGGAAGGAGAATATCAGTATCATAACACTATCCATTGCCGACCTTCTCTCTAGCTCACTGGTGAGGTGTGTTACAATGAACCATGAACTTTTTACCCGACTTTGAAACTGGCAAGAAAACCACAGGATGACTGTAAAGGTTTGCACTTGGTTCCTGTTGCAGGAAGACATTGTGGATTTTCCCATTACTAATGCATATTTCAAATTGGGCAGAGGAAGTGAGGATGCCTGTAAAGACAGAAGATTTTACTATGCTCTGTATTCCAGTAAACAATATGTGAAAGATGATTCACCTAGAAAAATGGGAAGAATTTAGGTAACTTGATCTCTGATGACATAGGAAGATATTTGAAGGAAGAAAAACTCTAGCATCGTTTGTTTTGAAACTCTCTTTATGAAGTGCCGTAGTTACTCACAAATGTCATACGATTGAAGTTTTACATGTCTTTGCTCCTGGCATACCTGCCAGTATTTCTACAGCACACCTGGGTTGCACCTTTGAGGCTCCCAGCTTCAGGAATAGAAAGACAAATGGTGCACAGTTTGTCCTGAAATGCCTAATGATAAAACGGTATTTGTATGTATATCTAACCTAAATAATAATAATGATAACAGCAATAATATTGTGCATCCTGGAAGTGACCCTGAAGTTCAAAATTCACTCTGCTTCTGATGCCTCTTGCTTACGTTCTGGTAGAAGAAAGCAGCAAAACATTTATCCCATTCTTCATACTGCTCTTTGGCTAACCAGCAGGTTCCCTCTGTCCCACCAAGTGGTCCCTTCCCAGACAACTGCCATGAAGCTTGCCTGGGACGCAGCCCTGGTGTCAGTGGGGCATGAGGGATGGACCCGCAGCATTTGTCTTTTGATGTAAGGGTACCCACGAAGGTTCATCAGACTGCTCCTTCATGATGGCAGCTCGCCTTTGGGTCTTTCTGATGCCTCCTCTGGCAGGTACCATTTGCCCTGTACTTCCACATGGATATGTTTAAGCAATCTTCCTACATCCCTCGAATGTATCACCTTTACAGCTGCTTGTTCTCTTAATGTCCTTTCAGACAGGCTCCCATGCTTTGGGATCATTCTTTTGGAGAAGGGCAGTGGATTTCTTTGGCTCTTGTGACGGCCACTGCTGCCTTTGGTCATCAAATTGCTAAAGCAGTGCTATTCCCCCACCAATATGATCCAGTCTCTCTCTCCTAGGTAATAAGTAGCTTGTTTTTAAAGAATCCTCCTTACTACCTCCTTTTCACCAGGTTCCTGATGTGGCTAGTGTGTTGGCATCCTCATTTAAAACCAAACACTTCAGTCCCCCCATCTTAGTCTGCATCATGTGTTTTAGACTTCCGTCGTCTTGGGTACAAGTATATACATTTGTTCTGGTTCCCTATTTTTCCCCTGTCTTTCTTAAATGGGACAATTTATTCAGACTTCTCTGTTTTTTTCTCCCTTCCGCATTTTGCCAGCTCCTGTCCTGTTCCCAGCTTGAGGCTGCAGAGATTTTATGACCTGGTCCACAGGGAATGCATCATCCTAAACATTGTGTGCTTTTGCACTTCCACATTGCCTTTCATTTAAAAACTCCTGGTGAAATAATCTCTCTCTCTTTTTATTATTTTTTTCCCCACCCTGTTTAAAGGGTTAAGATACATTTTTGGTTTTGCTTAGATGAACCTGCCTTCCCCTCTGCAGAGTCCCTCTACCTGAAACTCCACCCAGTGCGTCAGGAGTCCAAATGCTGCTGGGGCTTTTAGGTTGTGGTACAGTCCGGGGATTCACTGTAGGCTGTATTCCCTGTGATTTTACCCTTGTTCAGCATTTTTTGAGAGTTATGTGTTGAGGGGGGATCTGCCTGTTGGGCGCTGCTAACATGGGCATGGGACAACTGCGCTGCGGTGGCAGGGGGTCCGGCCGCAGGGCAGGGGGGGTTTATGCCAATGCTGAATAGCATGACCATGCTAAATCCGTCCTGTGCCAGCTGTATCTTGGATTTGTAATGCTTTCCCAGTGAGGCCACGGTTATTTACTGTGCACACTCAGTACAGCCACCTGCCCTGCCCTCCTTGGCACCTGCACCCCGGGCAGCATTGCTTGCCCTCTTGCTCGGGTCCCCGCTCTGCCCTTGAGATGCGTTGGTCTTTTTGTTTTTTTTCCCTTACATTCAGCAGCATGCAGGGGAAAAAAAGGCTGCACTGCATTAAAAAAAGGGAGGGGGAAGAGTGAGGAGAGTTGAAAAAATGGAAAATAAAAGTGTGAAGGGGAATGCAAAAGCATAAACTTAAGTGCAACGTGTGCTGACGCAGGAGGGAATGGCATCGGACGAGGCACTGGCACGCACAGAGATGTCAGGAGCATAAACTGGGCTGCAAGCCCTAAAAAGCTTTCTTGTCACCTCATTCACAACTAACCCCCCCAGACAGTATGGTCTGTCTGTGAATAGATGAGCCATCACTTGCTGCATGAATATCGGCACCACCACCCAGGTTTTCCCCCGCGGTGGTGTTGCGGGCAGGCTGCCTGCGATGTGAGCGGTGACCAAATGTCTCCCCCCATGCCCTGGCAAGGCAAAGCGTGTTTTGAAAACAAGTGAAGCCCAGGGTTGCATCATGTCGTGCTCATGCCTTATCCTCCAGCAGCAGGCAGCGATGCTGGGGGTCTCAGGGTGCCAGGCAGCCCTTCGCTTACCCCTCGGTGTGAAGTGGGAGCAAGGAGACTGGCTGCATTGGGGATTCCTGCCCCTCACTCCTTTATGCCATTTTGGAAGTTTCTCTAAGGCCATGGTAACATGTAATCCCTTTGTGGTGGGGGTTTGTCCTTTCTTTCCTTTGGGTTTTTCTTCCTTCACACGGCTTCACCTGCCAGGAGTTAGTGTGGATGTCAGGGCTGTCGGCTGCCTGTCTCTAGCCGTGTGAAATGTGGACACCAACGACTGGCGGAATTTGGTTGTGCAGGCAAAGATGTAAAAGCAGAAAGGGTGGGTTAATGGACAGAGAGGAGGGGGACATATGGAGGAGGAAGGTAAAAGTTAATGGAGAAAGAGAAGGGCAAAGGGTAACTGATGCTTGAGGCGACCAACCGGTCATTTGATGGCCAGTAAAATAAATGAGTGGCTAGACAGAATAAATCAGGCAGATGGAAGAGATGGGACTGGCAAGGCATGCTCTTTTACTGCCCTGTGCACTTGCTTTCTGGGACATTTCACTTTTCCTAGGGTTGCCTGCCTCAGCAGCGGCGTGCCTATACACATGCAGTGATGGGCAATGTATCAGTACTATGGGAACACCGCTGTTCTGCGTGTGCATGATACCAGGTAACTCTAAAACGCTGTAGTACTTGCTATGTAGCCTTTGCTGTGGGGCCGATTCATGCCCCTGTCTATTCCCCCTTCAGTTCCCCATCCCTCGGGGAGGGGAGCTGCTGCCCCGCTGACCCCCACTCTTTCTGAGCGGGGAGGGAGGCAAAGGGGGAGATGGGGCAGGGGCAGGCTGGTCTGTGGGATCAGCGGGTCTCCGAGGGGATTGTGTTGGGATGGAGGAACCCCTGGGAATGGGTGGGGGAAGACATCCCTGTGCGCTGCCTTGCAACACACCATCATGGTACAAAAGCCCTTTATCTGCAGGTCAGTCTCTGCAGCAGAATCAGAGGGGCTGAGGGGAGGGAGGGGAGGCAAGGGTGGTAGTGAGGGTGGGGAGGGAAACCTCCGCTCGGGTGGCTGCAAAACTCCCGTCAGCCCCTTTCCCAAATAGTTTCATAATGTTGGGGCTCTCAGCGGCGTCGAGATTCACAGTGCTTCCGCTGAAAAAGGAAAGTGCCGACGGTGTTGGCCATTAGCAATGTAAATGTGCGGGCAGAGCCCACTGTGATGGCACCTGTGCCTTGAATCAAGCCCCGTGCCTTTGGATATGCCCATGCGACTGTATTTTAAAGCTGCATTTTATGTCCTGGCTGCGTAGGGAAAGGGAGTGCATATAAAGGATACTTAGAAGACATCTCTGGCTGCAAGGACTTATGTCACCTTCTGGGGGACTTGTCACAAAGCCAGCTACAGCAACATCTTTGTCCGTCAGTCATGTTGCTGTTAGTAAGTATAAACACTGAAACCCCAAACGTGCCAAGCAGCTCACTAGCTGCATTGCATGTGGCTGTTTAATATGCTGCTGCTAAAGGCGTTTGTGCTGTGGGAGTGGGGCCTTTAGTGTAATCCTAAAGCCAAAGGACCCCACATGTCCAGTTAGCTGTACAGCTGAGCAGGCTCCAAGGGTCTTACTTTCCACCCCATTCCTATTACAATGCTATTTTCTCCCACTTCTTTTTCTTCTACTGAATTAGAAAGCCGATTCCACTAATAATCATGTTTTAGAAATAAGTTTCAGAAATTCATGAGCTGCCAGTGGGGGACAGAGCATGTCTTTTGTTTACAGGAGCAAATCATTAGATCTTTGCCAGACCGTGCCCATTGCGGAGTGCTTAAAGAGACTTTTCTGGTGACAGTAAGGGACAGAACATGTTGAGACACCCAATAATAGTGAAGCTGCGCTTATGGTGAGCAAGCCTGTGCTGACAGCAGAGGACTGTTTCAGAACATTTGTACTAATAAACTTTCTTTGTGCTCTGCTTGTTTATCTGCTTTGTTCCCTTAAATGATGGTGCATTTGTGGATAATTTCCTCCGCTGGTAAGCTACCCCCATCAAGTTGAAAGTTGTCTATTTTTAAAATGCCAGCTGCCTCTCACATAAAAAAGCCACTGCTGATGTACCGTTGCTTGCAATGCATTATTCAAAGTCCTTTTTAGACTCTCGCAAATAAAGAGCTTCATTAATATTTCAGCAGTTGCTGTGATTCTCTCCAAGGGGGCTCTGTTCCTTTTCTCACTTGACACCCCTATATTTTTGTGTGTAGCAAAGATGCTTGGATTTCGAGTTACCTTTGGTAGAGCAAACTCATCATTTACTGGAGGAAGTGGATCTTAAAAGAAAATGTGACCTTGAGATTGGTGCTAAGCAGATAACTGGTATACCCAGCATCTTACCACAGCCTTAGGAAACAGGACCAGTTTGGGGGTGGAGGGGCTACTTTTGTACACCGAACGCCAACTGTTGTGCTCCATCACATGGACTGATGTATCTAGCTGGCTTTGCTAGCTTAGAGGAGAAATAGGAAAGAGGATTGGAAAAGGAGCATCAGAACAGGTTGAATTTCTTTGTGTAAAAATTTACTTAGTAAGGTTTTCTTATTTAAATATTAGCTGCATTTGCACTGATTTTGAAACCACACTGAGGGCTATTTTCTTCCGTCTCTATATTGGGTACAAAATCTGTGATAAGGCTGGACTTTTGAGAATGAACTTAGTGATTTCCTCACCTGAGGTGCTGGTGGAAAATCAGTACCAGGCAGGTCTGGAAAAAATGCTTTTGGCTCTAAAGAAGAAAAGCTGAGTCAAAAAATACTAACCATTCTGAACTCGCTGCATAAGAGCTGTTTTCTTAATCCATAGAGATCTTACACCTTTCCTTGTGATACCACGATAAAAGATTCCTTTGGCTTGACCGTGCATGATGGGTTTTGACGCTGGGAGATGGAGGTCTAGTGATACAGAGCTGTGTAATAATTTTAAAAGGTAGTTTCTCAATACATCAAGCAATTAAGTGTTTGAAGGGAAGAGAAGCGTTCAGAGATGGTGCTCACCCGTGAAACGAGAGCGAGAGTGATAACGCTTGCTAGAAATCAGTGCTGCAGTCTCCTGGGTGCACGAGAGCTACGGGCTGGAGTCTCCCCTGCAAATGGAGGCAGCGGAAGAAGGGATGATGAAGAGGTTGATCTAAGTAGGGTGGGGACAATCAGCGAAGAAATAAAGCAACCACGAGCGTCGAGGAGATTCTGACAGTGGGTAACTGGGCACTGCGTTGCCTGCCTACAGTGTGCCTGGTTTGCACATCAGGCAGTTCTTGTGCTGTAAGGCTCCCTGTCGGGACAGCGTGCAAGTGGAAGTCAGTGGCTTTGCTTGTGAAATACTAGAAAAGCTGTGAGCTGCAGTGGTTGAGCATCCAGAAGCTTGAATTCTTGGTTTGCTGTTGAAGAAAATGATCCTGACCAGGCTTAAGAACAGCTTAATGTTTCTCTCCTAAGTCAGCAGTAAAGTGATATTCTGGGCAAGAAATAAGTTTGGGGTTTTGGAGTTTGGTGGGTATTTTTTTTCTATTGATGCTGCTGTGCTTTAAACTATGGTTCATGTTTAGTTATCTTATTCAGGGTGAAATTAAATTGCATCTTTAGTTTCGTGAGGTAAATAATAGTTTTTAAAAGTCCCGATCCTGCTCTCCCAAAATGTACAAAAGGTTTGTTTATTCCTTCCAGCGGGAAACAACAGCTGCTGTTCTCAGAAAATAAAGATTTTTTTCCCCTCACTTCACTGGAATCATTCATGACTTTCCCAGTGTAATTTGCTTATCGTTTAAAAAAGGAGCTTGGCTTACAAGCTGTTCAGAAGGTACCAGAGAGCATATTGCGTGGTGCTGGGAAGACGGAGGGGATGCCAAAGCAACGCTGGTATATTTTGACTGAAATACTGTGTCTTGGTGGGGAAGGTGGGGTGTTAGGCAGCAGCCAGGTCCGGCAGCCCGTGGAGGTCGTGCAGACCCCGTGGGCTTGTGCTGCGTGGTCAAGCATCTGAGCTGCAGGACTCCGGGTGGATGTTGCAAACTTTGGCATCACCGTGTTGGTAACGGCAGGCGACCAGCAGGGTATGTATGCCCTGGCCGGCAGCATCCGAGGAGCAACCTGAAGGTGCGGGAGCTGCACCGGGGCTGGCTGGCACGGCGCCTATCTGCGGGTACAGAGCTGGGGAAGGATGTGTGCCGCCTCTCTAACACAGCCCCTTCGGCGCCTGCGGGAGATTATCGCGTCACGCGCTTACAGGCTGACCTTAATCTTCCTAATACGGGATCGCCCTCCCCGAGAGGGACAATAAACAATCCAGATTTTCCTGCTGATGGTAATGCGGTAAGCAAACCTATAGCTCCAGGGAGGAAGCGTTCTCAGGGTGCTGAGACGTGGAGGATGGAAAGAGTGCCCTGGGGAAAATGGAGGAGAGACGGGATTGCTACCTACATTCCCTCCTGCGTGACCATCAGGGATTTTGGGATTAGTGTTGTCTGATGGGAAGTTCCTCCTTCTCAATTTGCTTTTCCTGGCCAAGAAACCTTTTCTCTGTTACACTAGGACTCCCCGAGGCACTTTGGCTGGCCGCCGCTTGCTCTTTCAAATCACTGGAGATCTCTGCTTCTTGTTCCCTGTCCCAGGAGAGAGGGGAAGTGTCTCTTTCCTTTGTATTCTGGCCCTGCTACCACTGCCGGTCCTTCAGCAAACTGTTAATTACAATTAAATGTCTGTTACCGGTTCCTGCTGTAAGTGTGTAATAGGTGGCTTGCTTTTCCAAGGGTTACAGAAGGGTCCTAGCTCAAGGGACCTGTCTGAACAGTGTTTGGAGCTGTTGATCCCATCTGCTGGTTAAGTGGTTGACACTATTATTTTACCTGAATAGTGGCTGCTGGAGAAATTGGGGCCATTGTGTCTGAGGATTGGCCAATGTAAGAGCAGATGTTCAAAAAGAAAGATGGGTGCTCGGGTCCGCCTGAACTTGCAAATGGCTTAGCTTGGGAAACATGAGCCAAATTTGTTTTAAAAGCTGTTAGAATTTGCTAATGGTAGATCTTTTTTCCAACATAGGAAGCAAGGGCTGTGTGCGGGAGAGGGGAAAAGACATTGACCAAAAAGCAGAACAGGAGTTCAAAGCTTCTGGGCAAATGTTTGATCCAATGTCTTAATGGATCGGGTTAGCACATGAAAATGCCTTTTTGTAGCTTTAGCCACATCTTTTCAAAGTTGTGTGTTTTCTGGAAATGTCCTTCAACAGTCAATATTGGTACTGGTTAACTCCCCCTCCCCCCTCCAAATTTGGGACAAATAAAGGGACACAGCTGTTAAGTCACTTATGGTGAGATACATGGATCTCTCTTATTCCTGTCCATTTTCCTTTCCTTGTTCCAAGTCAGTTCTGAAAAAGGTCTCCAGGATTTTGTTGCTGAGACCCTCTCCCAATGGGAAGAAGACTTTCTGCAAGCCTCCTGGCTCTTATTTGCTCAGAAAGGGACCAGGAGATTTAGTCAGAAAAGCTGGTTTGGTTGGAGGACAGCCAAACAAACAGGCACTCGCACAAATTGATGCTACTGATAGAGTGAGACACTGCTAGAAGTGACTCAGTGGAATTGGCTAATACGCCCTGTGGCTACAAAGAAGCGTACACAGCAAAATGTTGTTGTCAGCAGAACATCTGATGATGCAGTAGGTAAACTTGTTTTTAATGGAAACTGGGAAGTGAGGCTTGGAAAAATGTCAGACATAGCCTTCTAGGTAGAATTTGAGTACTATATTCTTGGATGTTTGCAAGACTGTAATGCTTATTTAAGAGAGTAGAAAGTTAATTTGTTAATTAAATGTTCTGTCAGCTTGCTCCTCAGTGCCAGCTTGTCTGAGTCACCACTTATCAGCCCAGCCTTCCTTCCTACAAGTGTCACAAGCTTGAATTTTTACCGCAGCTTGATCTACATGTACTGGAAATTGAACTCTGCTCGTTTAAACCTGTGCAAATGTAAATGTTGCCTGTAGCATACCCAGAATGGTTAAAATTACCTCTTTTGTGGGAAACATGTCAGGATTGTTGAGCTGGTGTGGTTTTTTTTCTGGGAACAACCGTTGTACTGTTGATGGTACGGCAGAAATGCTGTTGGGTTGTACCAATGGACAGGCAGAAAAGGAGAGTATCGGCACGGTTTGGCATGTCTGTAGGAGCACTAGAGAACTGAACTGCTGCTGTGCGAAGCGCAGAGATGGCATGTTGCAAGTGTCTATAGTGCAGTGTCTACATTTCCCTCTGGTTTTTGCGTCCTTGCCCTGGAGTTGGGTGTTTTGCCAGACATCAGTGCAGTCCTGCGCAGCTGCAACGTCTTCACAGCCAAGTTTTTGGTGGAGGTCCCAGCAGGGGAGACTTAAAGGAGACTTGAAAATGTAACTTGGAGCAATGAGAAAATCCGTGAAGCACCTGTCGTGCTGCCTCTTGCCTGGACAAATGTCTGGTTTTAAATCTCTTTGGGAGGGTGCCACTTTGGAACTGAGCTCTCCCAGCTTTTGGGAGGGAGCTCCGGCTCCAAGTGCTGCCATTGCTCCTTGCTCATGCAGGGGACAAGAAGGGTGGCCTTTTGCTTCTGAAGCTGCCCAAGCCAAGAGGCTTTTGCAGAAGGATGCTGAGGAAAGCCCCCCCTTCCGCCAGCCATCCCGGTGGGAGCTGGGGGACTCAGTGCCATCCAGAGGTGTCAGCACAGCTGTAGGCAGGACCTTGCTCCACTGCCCTTGCTGGCTAGTGGCCTCTTGCAGAAGCGAAGCCCTGCTCGTTTGCCTTTTTGGTAGTAGGTGAGGTGTTAAGCAAGTATGTGCACTACTGATTTACAGCCCTTACAAGAGCATCAGCAAACGAATGCACATAATTTTGCTAAGCTTGTGCGTAGCTACCTCAATAAAAGGGTCAACTGCTGAAAGTTTCTTCAAAACAAGAAAGTGAGGGGTTTTTGCGGGCTTTTCAGTAATGCCTTAAAGGGCACATTTTACCAGGACAACACGA
This sequence comes from Haliaeetus leucocephalus, assembly GCF_000737465.1. Taxonomy (NCBI): domain Eukaryota; kingdom Metazoa; phylum Chordata; class Aves; order Accipitriformes; family Accipitridae; genus Haliaeetus; species Haliaeetus leucocephalus. The sequence goes on from NW_010972753.1 coordinate 8,238,703, forward strand.
CATGGCTCTTTCTGCTAAGTACAGTGACAGTGCTGTTACTACATAGTAAATTAGGTCTTGGGCCTGAAATTAAACTATTTGGGCTCTTCAGCGCTATTTATAGGAGAGATTTAAAGGTTCTTTTCCCCTTTTTCTGCTTTTTTTACCCTCACTTTCCCCTTCTTGCTTTTAGATCTGAAATGATTTAAAATTGCCCCAGATGGAGCTTCTGGGCACAATTATCCAAAACTGCCTAAACCTGGGCAGCATAAAGAATATCTTCTTGTGCTTGTGCCCATTAGTCTAATGGCAGTGAGGAGTGAAACTCTTGGCCAGACTTTGCAAACATACCTCTGTACCTGTTTATTTTGTGTCCTGTAGAGTCTTCACCTTCCACGTGTGCCTTCTGCTTGTGAAGGGACAGCTCACCAACCCGGCCAAGCTGGGGTCTCGCATGCTCAGACCTGGGCTGGGAAACCCAGTTTGCCTGGCAAAGTCACTAAACCAAGTACTCTGCAAGTGGGTCAGCTGTGCAAAGCGCTCCTGAATGAGCTGTGTTGCACCTTGTCTCGGCATCGCCTCTTAGCCCACAATGTCCAGAGTGAGCCAGCTGTGATACTGCACAGGGGAAGGCTGATTTTCTGTGGCTGAATCAGAGGTTGCATTTTATGGTCTTATTTTGCTTCAGCCCTCCTCCAGATGTGTGACTGCTGCTGATTCCTAATGTGCACAGCTCCTTTCTTCTTTCCGTGCACAGGCCATTCTCGATAACTTTATTAGCCTCGGTTTATGGAAACGCTTGTTGAAATGTAGCTCGTGATGAGCTTTGCTTAAGTCCTAGTAGCCAAAGCACTAAAATATTAAATTATTTTTAAAATATTTTTTGAATCATTAAAGAATAACAGGGAAAATAACTTTTCTAGGAGACCTATTGGTTGAACAATAGTTTAATGATAATACAGCTAAGGAGAAAGAAAAAAATAGTTGTTCTTTGTTTTGTTCTGTGTTTTTTTTTCTTTTTAATTCTATGTCCTTTGTGTAGTTCTCATGTGTTCAGGTACAGAAGAGGCTAATTTAGGAACGGAAGGTGTTTCACCTCTTTCCCAGTCTGTTTGGCTATCCAGCATCCTTCCCATACCTCCGCTTTCCTCCCTGGACGTGGGGGAGGAGGCTGTGGCAGGTAATGATGTCTGGCAGTGCTGCTGGATGGGGCTGGCTCTGCGGCAGAGTCCAGTGCTGGTTGCTGTGCCAGGAGCAGGAGAGCTGCAGAGCCGCTTCCCGGGGGTGGACTGGTTATCACAGCCAGGGCGGCAAGCAGGGTTCTTCAAAGGGGACTCCAGAAACTGTCATTGTTTCCAACTCCCTCTCAATCGGCCTCTCCTTCGTGCCCCTGCTTTTCTTTCTTTTTTTCTGTTTTTTTTGGGCAGTGTTTGCTTGGGGAGATTTTCTGTCACCTTCTTCTGTGAGAAATTGCTTCCTTTTGCAAAAGATATATTGCTTACTAGCAATTCCTGTTGACCTAGGGAGCCTCGGACACTGATTGTGCAACTGCTGATGTCTCCGTGTTTTGCTGATTCTCCGGAGAACCACTAAATGCAGTAGATGATTGTCTCAAGGCATTGAGCTCATCTGTCGAGGGGATGGCAGTGCTGCTGCACGGGCTCTTGCCCACAGCATCTTGCATCACATGCTTTTTGGAAAATGTGGTTCCTTGATTGTGGCAGGGGGAGGACTGACTGCCTTAGAAAGCAGTCTAGCTGGAAAGTACAATTTATCCTCACTGCACTTTTCTGCAAAACCATACTCCCTGGCAGAATTTGTCCACGTATGACTAGTGCCATTAACTTTAATGGCTTGCATAATCAAGTTCTCACGTTATCCTACCCCTCACTGTATTTTACTTTGCTTCTCATTCTCATCCAAGCCTCTGAGAAACAGCATGTGCTGTTTTGACCAGGGACAAACCCATGCCAATTGAGATTGACGTGCACAGGCTCCACTTCTCATGGCCATTCGGCCATCTAAGAAGCAAGGCTAGTGGATTTATTAATTTGCCCTAAACAACCTCTGGAAGCATGTTTTACATTATCAGTAATATCAGGGTTCATATTTCTGTTTTCAGGCACTGTCAGCATCAGTAAGAAATAAGGTTTGAGATCAGTAAAGGATTTGTGCAATGTACACCCAGCACTGGAGGATACTGGGAGCGCTGGCCTTAGTCCAGGAGAAATGTGACCCAGTAAACTTCTTAAAAGACTGTTCAGTCGCTCTCTTTATTATGCAGGAGCATGCAGGCTGTATACAGGATGAATAGCATTTTCTTAACTGCTGCCAAAGGAAACATTTTCTACGCTGTGTATAGTAATTTTCTCCACTTTGGTGTCTCGGCTAGCAGCAGAAGAGAGCTGCTTCTCGCCTTTTCACAGGGGTGATTTGTAATGGTGCAGCTTGAACCGAAGCGAGGCATGGGGGGACCCTTCACGAGTGGTTTGCTTCCTTCAAGCCTAAGCACCTCAGCCCAAGTGGGTGGTGGTCCCCAGTCCGACACCGATGCACGGCTGGTTAGGGTAATTCCTTTCACCCCCGTTGCAGTTTCTCTGCAACAGATGATCCAGCTTTGGCTGCTCTGTGTGAAAAGTACTATCTCCGAGGATCAATGTCACTATTTGATGCCTGCGACGCTGAAGCAAGCAAAAATCCTCCATAACGTCAGAAATAGCGCAGTTTCTCCAGGTGTTTTTTTTAAAGGCCTCTAGCCTTTGCCCTTCCCAGTGCTTTATTGCTTTCCCAAAATAGATTTCCTAGGAAAAAAATTTTCCACTAGATTCATTCTGAAGCCAGAGTGGCAAGCTGTTTATTTTTTTAATTAGTTTTATGTTCCAACCAGTAAATTAATCTTCTCTGTCTTTGATTTTTGAGCATGCAGAGCTAAGAGAAGGGGGACTGTGTACCAGAGATGTGGGGTTTTCTTTTCATGTTTTATCAGCACTTCCTTTAAATAAAAAGCTTAATTTAGCATACCTTTCTCATTACAGTCTGTATAAATGTGGTACCTAAAGAACATGAATTGGGCTTGAGAGTAGTTTACTGTTCCTGTGCAGCCCATCATTTTCTTTACAAAAACAATTCCTGCATACAATTATTTGGTTATCCCAATATATTTATCTTTTGCAACTTCATATGTGACTCTCAGAGATTTTCCTGGCATTCTGACAGCTTGAGCTTCCCCAGCACTCAGACTATATTTTACTCCCAAGCTTCTAAAATTGTGTTAGAGTGGAGCTTTTTTTTCTTACTTTTAAAATCTAAATTTGTTTTTTATGCTTCATAGGCCACAATGTTCACAGTTGTGTGTACAACCCATCTGCACACAAAATGAGAATGAAATATGCAGGGTTCATTAGTCAGATGTGGTCAATGGCTTGAAATGTTTAATTAAAGAAAAAACACAAAAGGCCCAGTGAATCAGATGTTCACAAGGTAATAGAGGTGGGGAAAAAACTTTGTGAATAATATGCTGTTTGAAATGTAGGCTCCCTTACTTGCCCACAGTTAATTCCCACCCATGTCTTTCTGCAAGGATGATCAGCCAATAAAATATATGACATCCTCAACTTTTTATTTCTTATGGAAATTCTGCTGTGTTAATTCTTTTGCCTTGATGGTAGACTTTTTGTCCTCAATCTATTTTAGAGCTAGGCATTTCTGGAGTCTACAATGTACCTTTGTTTAAGAATGAAATGCCCAAATCTTTCCCAGCAATGGCACGGCCCCTTTGTCTTAGAACTGAAGCTTTGGAAAAGTCTATTCCCACTTAGGAGAAGTCTATTCCCACTTAATTTTTATGAACTAGCTTGCATAGCCAAACTTGTGACATCCTTGCTAATCAGCACTTGCAAGATTAAAAAAAGGCACACAGAGAAAGTAAAAGTGCTTTATTTCTCTTGCTGTTGCTGTAAGATTTTGGTGTATTTTTAAACCTTTCCTGACGATTCATGCTTCTTGTGAGCTTCTCATCAGTAGAGAAGTTGAACAGAATAGAGGTTATTTCAGCTAATTGCAGGGTGACGTTATAGCTTGAAATGGAGGATAAGGAATGAACAAGCACTTTTGAGTGCTCTGCCCATATTCCATTTTGTGCAGGCATGTTAATAGCTGTATCTCTCAGTATATTTTTAAGGCTGTGTTCAGTCTCAATAGGGTGATGTTTGTCTGTGGGCCTCCCTCTTATTCTGTTTGCGACCAGTGTATTTCTAACAATGCCTGCACTGTCTCTGTGCCGTGAGCCGAATGGATGCCTTGTAAAGGGGACTGAGATGTTATAGTGGCTTGTCAGTGATGCTCTTCATTTGTATTCTGCTCAGGGGGCCAAGCCGCTGAGGAGGAGACGTGCCAGAATGCTTTCCTTACGAGAGCCTCTGCCCTCTTTAATTTTCGCTTGCACTACTTTACCTCGGTGAACCTTTCTCTTTCAAGGTATAGCTGTTTCTGCCGCATGGAGCTTGGCTTTAGATGATGAAGCAGATAGGGTGTGCAGTACCTATAAACCAGTGGGTTGTTTGGGGCTGTTTTATTTTTGGCTGTGAAACGCAGCATTAGGAAACAGAAAGCGGCATTGAGAGCATCTGGTGCCTGCCCTCTTCCTGGCTGCGCGGGGGGATTCGCGTGGGCAGAGAAATGTGAAGTATATTGTGGGAGTGTGGCCTGTGCAGAGCTGCTTCTGAAGCAATAGCTAGTTCAGCTTTTTAGGGAGTGGCACATGCTCTTGGAAACTCATGAATGAGAAGCTCCCAAACTGCTGTTTTAAATCGAAAGAGCTGGTTTTGCTCTTAACCTAAAAGGCTGCATGTTTGAGACTTGACATGCTAATATGACATGTTTTTCCTGAAGTGATGCAGTGATGCACCCTCAGTGGTGAGGTAGTGTGTAGATAAAGTGCGGTGTCCTCGCCTGCTCTGTCTGCTGCTTGAGACAGTGGCAGCCTTCAGGGAGAAGGAAGGATGTTTTAACAGTACGAGGTAATTTTGCTCCCGAATTCTTGAGTACCTTCATGTTAAAAGTCTTCTGGTTTTGTTCTGTGGTTTTCTGGAAAGTGAAGCGTGCTGGTTTTACATGCCGTCGTCCTTCCTTGCTTTAACTGCAGCAGTTTCCAAGGCTGTTGCGTGATGGTCCCATTTTCGGGACTGCTGATGCAGCATACCACCATCACAGGAGAGACCAGCGCCCTTGAGTGATATCCTTTGCACCGCACTGGCAGGGGCCAGGCAACTGCTGCTCATCTCCCGGCAGCCTGTGATTAATGTAAAGTTCAAAGGCACCGACTTTCACTTTCTGCCACGCAAGTCATCCCCACCAGCGAGAGAAAGGTCTGACTGTTCTGGTGTTAGCTCCAGTCTGTGCTGCTGTCCACATGCTGGTGTGATTTTTCTCTCCTCCATCCTTCCTGCAGCTCCCTTTTGCCCTCTGCCCTTGAAGACTCCTGTGTAAAGGCCAGACCAAACAGTTACCCTGGAAGAAAAACGCAGAACAGAGAAAATGCAATTTTGGTGAGGAGTGCAGGTCATACGTCAGGTCAAATCACTGCCCGATGGAGTCAGCAAAGAAAATGTAACGTTGCAAGAGCAAATACAGTTTGCTGAGGCAAGGTCCATGGCTGGTTTTGATTGCTTCAGGGTCATCTGCGTGGTTACCTACAAACTCTCTCTGCACTTAAATTCCTATGGTGCCGAACTCGTTCAAGTGAGGAAAATGAAGATCAGGAGGAGGTTGCTGGACATCAGCCAGGGCAAGTGCCTGACCATTTGTGTGAGCCGCGTTAGGAACAGGACAGAGCTGTTCCTACCTTGGCATCCCAGGGAGTGCCATGACATGAATGAAGATGCCCATTTCTTGTTCTGTACTATTAATTTCCTCTGAGGCTCTCATTGTCTGCCTGCCTGTCCTGGAAGACGAAGATCTAATTCTAGATTTAGACAATCACAGGTCGAGTCAAGGTCAGTAAAAACTCCTGGGTATATTCCTAAAGAAAACTGTTTTCTCAGTCCTGCTTCCCTGGTCCTTTCAATATGTACTGGAAGCAAAGGTCTTGCTTTCTTCCTGAGTTTCACCAGCTTTTGAAGTGGTGTGTGCTTCAGGATCCTGGTTATGTTGCTGCTGATACTAGGAAGAGCGAAACTTCTTCTTCTTGAAGAGCATTTTGGATGAAGGCCTGGTAACCAAAAGAAAGTTCAAACAAATTTCAGCAAATAATGTATCTGGGACTGATGCTAAACAAATACATGTGATGGCAGAGAAAGTCCTTACCTTCCTGGGCTGTGAATGAATAAAAGTGGTTCCTAATTTCAAAACAAAGGTGGCTGGAAAGAGAAAAATAAATGCTGTTGCAGTCAGAAAACTAGTTATTTAGTGTATCCTAGCAGGGGTATGGATCCTATATACAGAGCTAGAACAACGATGGAGTATTCTCACCAACTCCTACCCAATAACTTTCATTACTCCTTTGCATCATCATAGACTGACAGAAAGTGAAATCCTGTTACCTCTTTTCCTTCATCAGTGATAGGTGCAGGGAAGCAAACTTAAAGGAAGCCACATCGCAGCAAGTGAGGCAAGGTAGAAATAATAGGTGGGCTTGTTTGGTCCCTGATTCATTTGGAACTGAGTATCAGAAAGAGAGGTGATAGTATCCTCTGAACAGAGCAGGGTGATCTGTTGAGGTCCCAAAGCACTGTTGTTTCTGTGCATTACGTATTTGTTCTTGTCGTGACAATCACTGTCGGTGGAATTTTCTCATGTAATTAGGAGGAACATGATCCCCTTCAACCCTGAGAGCTAATGAACTTCTTCAGCAGCAATTCCCATCCATGTGTGCGCTGCATACCGAGGGGAAGAGGAATACCATGGATTTTATGTGTATAAGCAGAACACAGTCTGCAACTGGGAATGTCACTTCTTATAAGTAATTTTAAGTGCTGGTGACTGGACGTTTTTTTGTTTGAAATTAAACTCCTCTTGGCCCCTCTGCATATCAGTTGAGCAATTTCTTGCAAATCTGTGCATCATATCTGTTACACGTCTTCCTTTTCTGCTTCTCCCAACGCCATGCAAATTAATGGCAAGACGAGAGCGTGACTCAAATTGTTATTTGTTAGGCCTTCTGGTTTTCTCTCATTAGGAATTTTGCTATTTCATTCCTAATCTTTCAACCACAGCTAGGCATGTCCAAAATTGATAAACAGGTAAAGCAATCACCTTGCTTTATGAATCCCAGCAATAGGCCAACAGATGTAGTCTGTGGTACTGGCTAAGCAAAATCTGTGAATTAACTACATTTTAATCAAGTGAAGTGTAGCTTGGGGTTGTTCTGAGACAAGTGTGTGAGCAAAGGATCGACTCTCTGTTCTGCAACATTTTCAGCAGGCTTTAGGACAAGATTTTGGAACTAAATAGGCAACCTTCCCCAAAATGCTCTCCTGACTGCAAGTTTTCAAGACCCTTAAGGGTGAACTCACCGCCTCTTTCTAATACTTCGACTTCTGACTAGACTGAGCCTCTGATGCAGATGTCAGCATGTTCCCAATTATTATGGCAACATCTTTGAGCACAGCCATCTCCAGTCAGGCAAATCTGTACAGCTGAATATAGCAAAGTGCTGTTTCAAACCCAGTATGGGTTTATTCCAGCTGATACAGCATTTATTCCCAAAGTCAATTCCAGTACAATTCTTTTTTTTTTCTTTTTCTTTTCTCTTTTTTCTCCTTTCTCTATTCCTTTCTCCCCAAGCCATTTCAGGGAAGAGAAGTCACATAACTTGTATTGGCATCTGAAAGACACAGCTGAATATGACTTCATCGTTAACTTTTCAGTTGATATTCTGTGCCATTTTTGGCAGAAATCTTTTCCACAGGCTCATCTATGGGAGGAGAGGGGATATCTGAATGCACTTTGTTTGGGATGTTCACATTTAAAAGTTTGTCTTTCTTCCCCTTTAGAGCTGGCTGAGCTGTCTGCCTGGCTGTAGAAATCCTGCTGTAATGTATCTGTTGGTGTTATTACGCTGAAAAACAGGAAAGTGTCTCTGTGCTCTGATAATGTTCTCTTGTTTTGAAGAAGTTTTGCCAGAATCAACCCATCTTTTATTGCCATGAAGTTTTCAAAATAATAATGGATACTGACTTCCAAATATTTAGAGTTCTCCAGTTAGAAGAAATTATCTCTGTGTTCCACAGTAGGGGAATTGTGTGTGCCTCCCTCGCCCTCCCAGCCCCAAGGGAGCTGGAACAAATGCTGCGGTGTAAGAAAGCAACTGCTGATCTCCTGTACCATGCAAAAGTCCCATGAGCTGTGGAACGGCACTGCCCCAGCTTTGTAATGTTTTCCAGAGAGGCCATGTCCCACCAGGAGAAAATCCAGTGAAAATGGGTGGACCCCAAACCTTAAACATAATCTGGAAGGTTATGCTTTTCTTACTTGCAAGAAGTTAGGCCTGATGTTTCAGTAAGGATATAACATGAGCTGTTCCTCTCTGGTAGCGTCCTAAGTTGTGTTTTGAAAAAAACAAATGGCTCTAGAGCCAGGGCTAATGATAGTTTTCAAAGAAGTGTTACTCTAAAAATATGCTGATGTCCCATACAGGCTAACATCAGTGAGAACCCCGAAGCATGTTGGGATGCTGTTCTCCCTTAGGTAGTAAAGGATGTAGCCAAAATCTTTTAAGAAGAGAAACCTAAAATCCATCTGAGACCTCATGTGCCGGTGCTGTAGAGCATCCTCTCTTTGTGGCCAGCTGCGTTGATCAGGGAATAGCTGGAAGTGTAAGCATGGGTTTCTGGGTGAGATGCAGTATACACAGATAAATGTTTACGGTGCACACAGACAAATACTGTGTGTTATCTGTATAATAAATCTCTCTATTCCAGCCAAGCCCTGAGCTAGCCTTGAGGCTGCTTGCCCAGCCGGCACAGAGCATGCCCCTGGCACCAACCACGGGCATTTCTCTCCGTTGACTCTGCTGGGGGGTGAGGGTGATATGTGGCTGAAATTTCTCTTGTTCTGCTAAACTTATGTCAGTTGAATCCTGCCCTTAGTAAAACGCACTTCCCTGCCCACACGTTGACCAGATTACACAGACTGTTTGTGACTTAATTTTCAGTATTAATGAGGTATGTAAACTTCACTGGGGTTTGTTGTAGCTCTTATGGTTATAATATTGTTGTAGCTCTTAGTGCTTACAGTTGTAAAGTTGAGATTCATGGAAAACTAGGAAAAAATGGGTTGGAGGGGGAATGCCAGGGGGTTATCAAGTTCTTCTCCCTGCTCCTGGGTATGATCAGCAATACTTTAGTCATCCATCACTGGATCTGCCCTGCATAAAATCTATTCCTGTGCTTTGCTATCATTATATGTAGTTTTTATAATGTTTGATATGAGTCATTCTTGCTCCAGTTTCAGCCCATTATTCCTTATCTGCCGTAGTTATGGAGAACAGATCGTTCTATTGACATTGATAGCATGTTTCTATGTACATAGAAGTCCATTATCACCCTGCCTAGATGAAAACCTCCTCTCTAGATGAAAACAGCACAATTTTCTTTAACCTCTCCTCCCAAGTCATATTTTCTGGATATCTTTCTTGTTCTGTGACCTCTCTTTCTTTAGTCCCCCCCTTTTTTTTAAAGTACTCGGTGCAGGAGGTAATGCTTCATCTGGGGCCTTATGAAGCCGAGCAGAGCAGAAGGATGACCTATATTGTAGGTGATGTGTGCTCCTGTTTATACATCCCAGCATGTTCAGTTTTCATAACAGTATGACTTGAATGAGTCATGCTCACCTTACGGTCTGTTCCATCCCCAGATCTTTCTCTGAAGAGCTGTTGTCTGAACAGTTTTCCCCAACCTCTATTTGTACAGTTGGTTGTTTCTGGGTATGTGTAATAATTGTACTCCTAGCTATGTTGAATTTCAAAGCATATCTTCAAATGATGAAATAATCTCATATAATCTTGTCCTCCGGTATAATTGCGTTCCCTCCAGACTTGGTGCACTGCAGATTTTAATAAGCAGGTCCTCTACTTTCTCCTCTCCTTCACTAATGTCAGTGTGGCATAGAACCAAGAACAGGAAAAAAAGGGGGAAATCTACTTGACTTCTCTTTTTGCTTTTACAGTGACCCATTAATGACACTTGTATGGGTCCTCCATTTGTTGCTAGTTTCATCAAGGCTGTGCTTCCTTGACTGCTTTTGGGAACATCTGCAGGTGCAGCATCCAAAGAGGAGTGGCTGTATGGGTAGAGAAAATATAAAAATATTTTTATACAGAGGGATCTAGAGCTTTCCTGCAGTAGTGAAAGCTCATGGGATGCTAATATACTAGCTTTCTCTTCCATTTGACTATAGTCAAGTTGCAACAGTGAATGATTGTCCAAAATGATCTCGGTGTAAGTGCAGGTTCCTCACTTGAAAATGTTAATTTCAGATAAAAATCATGCGGGGAAATGTAAATCAGTCATAAACGTAAGGATTTGGAAAACTGGTAAGTAGCAAATATTGGTATGGCCACATTCCTGTCTTCAAATGTTCAGGAACATGCAGCTAGATGCTGGCATTTGGGAATGGTGGCATTGAAAGCCCCCATGTTAAATGGCCCTGTAGACTTGAAAGCTAGTATATTGCATAGACTGAATGCAAATGTAGGTTCAAGTACTATATATATTCCCAATCCCTTGCCAATGCGTGGGTTTTACAGTAGGTACTTTTCATAGTACTTTTGCACTTCTTTATGTGCATCTTAGATGCGACAGCTGGGGAAAATGGAGATAGCGTGCATGGCACTGACAAATGCTCAGACTGAAATAATCCCGAAAAGGAGAGGCTTCGTGCCACTTTGTCTTTGGGTTTCTGATGATAATAGCAGATGTCTGCAGTGATGGAAGATGCAGGCTCCCGCTGTGAAAGACTGTAATAATGAGAAGCATTTGATGAGCCGACTCTGTTTCATTCTTACTGATGAGTTGATACTTTAAGGATATAAGTAATTACAGCAACTTTGATCAGATTTAGTTTAGGTGCAACTGGAATTGATTCCAAGAGAGGCAGCTTGCGTGGACTGAAAAGTAACTAAGATGCGATATGGCTGAGTGCACTATCTTGCTGGCTTTATTTTTCATTCCTTCTCCATCTCTGTTTCCCCATCTACTTAGCACTGATTTTATGTGAAGTATCTCTTCAGAATTGACTTGTTCTGCAGTCTTTAATGTTTAAGGTTGTGTGGCATCATTTTGTTTGCATGATTATCAGAAGTATAGGGAAAACAGTCGTCTTGTTATACATGAGGCTTGCAGTGACGCTCTGGCAGAGTCAAACTGAAAAACTACCCGCCTGTTGCTGCAAACCGTGTGTGCCTCGTCGCCTGCTTCTGACTGTGTTGGAAGAAACCTGGGGGACCTGTACGGAATGAGAAATGCAGTGGCTGGGGCTAACACTGCCCTTCACAGCAGTCATTTGGGGCTGGTGGACTGGAACACTTCCAGGGAAAGGGTACTGATACTGGAGTATCTTCACACATCACTGCTAATCATGGGAGGGAAAGTGCCTGAGGGAAGGACAAAACTCTGTAAACAACTCTGAGATGGAAATACATGCAGCAGCCCTTTCGGTTGTTTTGACCAAGGGTAGGCCAGCAGGAGGTCTGTAGCAAGCTGTTGCTTTCTTCAGGTCAAGGAAAACATTTTAGGAGTAATCTCCCCTTGCTTTATTTTGCTTTTCATTCTTGTGAAACATTGGGGGTTGAAGAATAAACGTGCAGCAGTTTTTGTTTCACGGCCAGTGCCCCAGGAAAGTGGGTGCAACCTGGTAGCCGTGCTGCTCGCCGGTCACCTGCCTTCCTATGGAAACTGCAGGCTTTACTTTCCCTGAAGGGTCCCCCAGATCTGTCCCGAGTTGAAATAAATATCCCTTTCCCCTGCCGTAAGACCTTGCCCTGAGTTTTCTTACATCGAGAAGGACCAGGCGTCCCCTCCGCTACCAGCCGAGCACGGCTACCGGGACGTGAGGCTGGAGGAGCAGAGACGGACCACCGCTCCGGGAGGGCACGGCTCTCCTCCCGCGTCTCTCCTTGCATGCCCATCAGCAATTAAACGGTGGCTGTGAAATGGAGGCGGGTGGGAGCGGGTCATTTTTGGAGAGCTGCTGGTGAATGTGTCGCGGAGTTGCCTGCCTTCACACCACCCCGGCAGCGGCGGTCCTGTCGTGGGACCGGCACTGTAATTAGCTGGTGGCAATCGGCAGCCGCTTGCTTCTGTCGCAGGGATTCAGATTGTCTGAAGCGGTAAATACACAGAGCTCTGGGGTTTTTGCTTTAATGACTATAAGTATTTTCCAGTGCCAAAACCAACTAGCTTTCTTAACCTGGATTTCAGACTGATTTGTGGCTTTATTTTTGTAATTCAGCCGTAGATTGGTCTTTGCTTTCCCCAAGTAAGTTGTGGGAAATGTGTTGAAGCATTAAGAGGCCTTATTGATGTTTCTGTGCAACCCCTTCAATTTATAGTAAGCTTTCATCTAATTAAAAGACCTCACTGATTGGAATATGTGCAGATCCCTTTCTGGAGATGGTCTCAGTGCATCCCTTTAGCCCGTGTCTTTACCATGTTAGTCCGCTCTGCTTGAGCCACTTGGGAATACAGGAAGCCTTACGAGGTTGGAAGCTCCTTTTTCACTGAAGGCATTTTCTTTGCTTTATGTCATAAGGTCCTGGGTCATTTTTAGCTAAGATTGCTTTCACCACTGATGGATGGGCAAAATTACGTACCCTCTGACTCTCTGACTTGCACCATTTACCTGAGCCTATCTCACAAAGAAGAGATTGTGACAGTGTATGCCGCCAAATGTTGTTTTTGCAGGAGCTAAAGCTAGGGGAGGAGGATACTGCATCCTGTTCACTCTATTTTTCTTTTTATTTACAACATGATAGGCCAGTACATCAGGATTTGTACTGACTTCTAATAGGGTTTTGGGGGTGCATTTAACTTAAATGGTTTGGTACCTGCCTCATCTGGCACGTTATCCATTTCCATTATTTTGTTCAATGGTGGTAGGAAATGTGCTTCCCCTCTCTGAAAATGTTCCCCATACTTAACGGTTTTTTTTGTTGCTGGCATGTCATCCTACAGCACTAGCACTTCTCTGGCAGTTTTTAACAACATGACTCTGGGAAAGGAGAATGAGGTCTCCCATCTTCTTGGTGAGCAGGGTAGGATCCAGAAGTCTGCATCATATCAGACTGAGCAAGACTGATTTTGACCTGATTCTGTCAAACTCAAATGCCAACAGTAAGAGCTTGAAACATGAACTCCTTTTAGTGTCTGCAGTTGCAGGGCACAATTGGCCTGCCCTGCATTTGGTTAGAGAGCTGGACCAACAGCATCTGAAAGTATACGGGGTACTAATGACCTCTGGGGGCTTTTTTTCAGGGTGTTTTTTTTCAATCTATCAAGTAAAGTATTCAGGTTTGCTTATCGTGAGATTTGTGTTGTGCCCTGATGGCCCCCCCTTTGCAGCTGTGATCAGTCATTAGAGCACAGCTCTCCAGGCTTTGCCTTTAATTCAAGTTACTGGTCTGCGTGGAGTCTCATCTAAAGCCTGTGCGCTTTGTACAGCCTCCTGCTCTCTTACGCAAGGGTAAGGCCATTTATATGGAAAAGCACACAGCGAGCTCAGTGGGTCTGTGCCTGAATCTCTGTGGTGTGGCTCTGAACCATTAATCTCTCCTGTGGTTGCTGATGTGCATTTGGAAGCATTAAATGACATCATAAGGCTTTAAAGCCAACGCTGTCAGATAACTTTGAAGTCTTATCTTTTAAAGTCTTTTTTTTTCCTTCAAATCCAGATATATGTTATAATCCTGAGCACCTTGTTTGTTCCCATCTCTTCCCTTTGTCTGCCCTCTTTCATGAATTATTTGCCGGTTCATAAATAAATAAGGGTGCAGGTACATTTAAGGAGATTTTGCAAATGCTGTTTATAGAATAAATTTGTTCGGTACAAGTGATAGCTCTAAAAAGCATTTGGCATCAGATAACAACACTGTAATCCTAAGCACCTGCTTCACACCCAGGTTGCCATGACCTGAAGGACCAATGGATAGATCAGGAATTTTTAGGAGGAAGTACTGCTTGCAGTATATAATAGTAGAACTGTCTGCTGCCTGACATATACTGTGGAACTAATGTACAGCCTTAGTGTATTTATAGCATGCAACAGCCAGATACACCACAACAAGCAGGACTGCTCTTCAGTGTCATGGGAATTCCCTTGTGTTATGGCTTAACAGAAGGATGGGGCTATCTCCTCACTGAAACATTTGGTAGTCAAACTCTCCAAAGCAATTTTCATTAGACTGTACCGTGTGCCTCGTGTACTGAGTGTTTTATGCCGAGGCTGGCACAAACCGATTTGTTGACGCTCTGTTTACCTTGTACTCCATGCCGTGCTGTGTTCCGGATAGCAAAGGCAAGCGTTGCGTCTGCTGCCTTCATCGGCTGGGAGAGGGATTAGGACGGGAAGCAGAGCATCCACTGTGGCTGGAGCTGTTGCCCGTATATCTGCTGCTCACATAACCGATAATCTCCTACGTTCAGCAGGAAGCATCCGGAACAAAGTGCTACCCGCGCCGTTCCTCTGGTGACATCCATCGTTCCAGTTTCCATCTGCTCACAGGTTTCCAGGGCATCAGCTGTGTTCCCAGCTGCTGGTCCTCTCACGTATCGCTCAGGTCCTGGGACGGGCTTTGCGAAGAGTTGCCCACTAACTCCATCCTAAGGGCTGGCAAAAAAGCCCTTCAAAACACGGCTCCTTAGATTTTTCGTATGTGGATGTAGATGTCTATGTATATTGATGTAATGCAATGTATAAAATCATACATGTGGAATTTCTAGAAAAATTATTAATTTGCCGTATGCTATTGGCTGCTTTGCCAGGCTTCTATCTCCTCACCTGATATGCGCTCTCAGCCCTGTTTCAGTCCTTGAACATCTTCAAGTGTTAGACATGTTTTTCAGTCACTCAACCTGCCATAGCAGTGTTTTTCTCCTCTAGACCTCCAGATTTCTCTGCTTGAAGCCAGTCAAAGGTGCAATTTAAACAGCCGTAGCTTTAATCACATTCTTGGACTGCTCCTGAACAAGATTTGCACTGCAAGAGAAGTGGAAATTTTTCCTTTCCCTTGGGACTTGTAGTACTTCCATCTTACCTTGGGAAGGACCCAAGATACCATTTTTTAACATTCTTATTCTCTTTACAAGAAAGTGTAAGTATTTTAAATCATCTAAGAGGCTTCAGCATCCTCCAAGCCTTGTATCCATCATATTGAAAGGGTACAAAAAATAGTTGTAGCAGGATTTGAAAAGCTGTCTGATGCGTTTCCAGAAAGGTGACATATGGAGGATGCAGGGCAGTGGAGTGTAAGGGTAGCTTTTTTTTAACATTTCTGTCTTGCCATCCAAACCCAATTGTGGCTTTACCACCTGTGTACAATCCACAGTTTCAAACTCATGCTGCAATCACCTTGTATGCCCTCCTTCCCCATCACATATTCCAATTCATAGTCTCAGAATCTGCTACAGAGTGACTTGAAGGGAGCCTTCAAATTTGGCAGGAAGAATGTGGCTGCTATAGAGTCTCTAATGCATCCTTCTGTATTTAATTCATCACTGACAAGGGATTTGGAGAGGGTGGGGATCTGAATAAAGTGTTTAAAATTTGCTGCCAACAGCATGATAATTAAGAGAGAGAAGATAACAGTATATGTAATAATATTGTTACATGTGCACAAAGCAGGGCTGATCTTAATGTTGGAAGTTGGGTATTTCTGAGCCATGTGCCTTTAAGACCTACATAATGCTGCTATATTACCTTAGGGTTTTTCTTTTGAATTTCCAGCTTCAGAAAACCAAGGTTGCTTTTTTTTTTTTCTTCCTTCCCCTGACGGCACTCTCAAAACCTGGGGGTGTTTATTTGAAAGAAGACTCACTGCATATAAGATATTACCGTGTGATAAGACACGTTGCAGTAAATAGGGGTAGAATCATGTGGACATCACTGTCATAGAGATGGCATGGTTGAGCTGACTTTGTTACCTCCCTTTTATAATGCCAGCTTTTTGACTTAGGACAGCTACAACTAATTTTTCTCTATTGCTCTCTGACATCTGGTGGCAGCACCAGGTAATGCAGTTAATTTGCTTAAAATCTTCCCAAGAGGGTAGCTCAAGACATTAGATTTTGAAGCTTCAGTAGCTTTGCTGGAAAAGAAACTAACTTGGCTTTTGGTATTGTATTTTGGAGTGGGTTTCCCCCCTGGGTAGGAACACTTCTAGGAAGATGGGATTTGAGCAGACCAGACCCTTCAATAAATTGTGTTTTTATATATACATATATATATGTCACATTAGAAATTAAATGGTAAGCTTGCATTAACATGGTGCATCTTGATTTAAAATGTTGCCAGTGAAATTTCACTAAGAACTGCTTTGATGCTTAGAGAGCATAAGGTTGATGACAGCAATGCTGCAAAAGAGGTGAAGGCTGTTGGCTGGCTCTTTGATATTTTCTTGCTTTAACAAGTAATTCCCCAAGTAAGTTAGAGTTTGCTGGTTAGCTCTGAGAAAATGGACAAGTCTGGAAACAAAATTATGCTGTCATTCTCAGCTAGAAAGAGAGTTATTTTTGCTTTTGCTAGAAACGACTGAGTCCTTTCTGTTCCTTCCCTCTCCTCCCCTTCTTAAGTGCTGGGTAGAGACAGAAATGAGGATAAAACAAGCAAGATGGGCAGTAGATGCACATATGTGTGCGGCAGGTGCAGCAGTATATGAGCTCACTGCAGTTCCAGCACAAGGTCTTGAGGTTTGTGTGTGGCTGCCGAAAAGGTATCAGTGAACCTTCCCCTTGACACTCAGGTGCTGTGTCACTAACAAATAACGTGGTTTCTCTAGGGAGACCAGTAGTAGGAATAGATGGATAAAGTGTTGTTTAATAGGAAGGGCAGCTTGCTTTGTAATGGTTTGTTTTCTATTCACAGGTTCCCCTTGTAATACCTGTTTCTGCTTTCTCGCTGGGTAAGAGTAGTGAGACCTCAGTGAGGATGTAAAGTGATAGTGATTCATTTTGTGCGGCATACTGCAGATTGCACTCCTGTTCCAATTTTAGGCAGAGTGCTCGAAAATCCATGTTTCTTTTCTTCCCCCATCTCCAGTCCCAAGATAAGAAACCAGCCGGCTAATACTGGGAAGTGTAATCCCCACAGCTTCTTAGCTGTGCAGCAAGAAGTGCTGTTTTCAGGAAGGGGCTTTTCTGCCATGACTCCTGGTTTTGCACTCTGTGCCATCTTGCCAGTTCTTGTATGTGGACAGCAAGACATTATCAGCAGCTTGTCCCATGTTTCTCTGGCAATCAAATGAGCCAACAGCTGTGAGTATCTTCTTTTTATTCCCTTCCTTGTTTTTTTTTGTTTACTTGTTCCAAAGCCTCCTCCATACTGGATTTTGTCTAAGAGATTTCCCAGCTTTACTTGTCAGGCACAGTTGCCATTTATTCATCACTGTGACTTTTCTGGCAGAGGAGATGGCAGCACATCCCAGTTCTCAGTGTTTGTCGCGAGATGCTTTGGAGGCAGGGCAGAGCAGGAATGGGGATGGCTCTTCAACAGCCCCGCTGGCTGCCCCAAAGAAAACCTGAGGTGAGTGTCGAGGTTTATGTCCATCGGCATTGCAGGGCTGAACTCTGTGTAGAAGAGACTTTAGGAAAGACTGGCTGTGTTCAGCAGACGGGACAGTTTTGCGGCAGCCTGAATTCCACCAGAGTCCCGATGTGTATGTGTGTCCTGTTGAAATACCCATGGACCCTTGGCCCATGGAAACACAAAGCGGAGGGACTGTGGTGGACTTCAGGCTACCCTGAATGTGCTTCTTGATAACTGGCTGACGATGCCAAAGCCTGCTTTGGACTTCATGGCACAGGAGACTGTTAGATGTCTTACGACAGATGAAAACTGTTGGGAAGCTACTGTCCAAGTGGAAGTGGGTTTCACCAAGGTGCTTGGAAAGTAGCCGTGGTTACGGGCGGTTGTTCCTCTCGGAGCTGGTTACAAGGGTGCAGATGGCAATCAGGGACAGGGCTCAAGCAACATGCTGCAACCACGCTAGGTACAGGATCGGTCACCTCTGAAATAAAGGCTTGAGCTCTAGGTGAACCGACACTGATGAGGTCTTGCTACAGCCCTCTGTCTTCTCCTAAGCAGGCGAAGTCCCAGCCCTGTGAGCTGTAACATGCTCCAGCCATGCAGGACAGATGGGATCACAGAGGGTGTTTTGGGGAGAACAAAAGTGCTCCAACACAGCAGAAGATATGGTGCCTCTGGACCAAGCATCTTATCTTGAAGGGCAGCTGCATGTTGCCACTCTTGCTCTGGCTGGTGGAGTCAGGCTGTGAGCAAAAGGACTGAGAGCTCCAAAGAGAGGTGTCAGGGCAGAAAAAGAAAGTAACATCAGGATACCTTGAGCTTATCATCCCCATCCTTTCTGGTTTGCTTTGCAAAGTTTTAAGAGAAATCACACTATAGGAAGGTGCCCAAATTAGTACTTCCTTTCCCACTTTGTCCTGTCATTGGCAAGACCATGAGTTTAATCCATTATTTTGCAAGTATTTTCCACAGGGACTTTGGTGATAATATCCACAGAGCCTTTTTCGAGCTAGACTGTTACAGAGACGTTCCATCCTTGTTCATAGGTTCAGTGTGCCATCCCATGTTGTAGAAAAAAAAGCCCCTAAAAATTAAAACCTGCATTTTATTGGATTTTACATTTCAGTAATGTTTAGTAGTCTGAATTACACCCAAGTCCATTATAGCTTATTGGGTAAAATACTTACCACGTGTGTTTTCCAACTGTGAAAGACAGCTAGACTTGATTAGATGTTTAAATGCTCAGATGTTTTGAATGAGGAATCAAGAGGAAGCCCTTGGCTGGTGTCAGAGGCAGCAGGAAGGACAATGTGAGCCTGTGAACTGCCGCAAGATCTCCCAAGAAATAAAATTGCACTCTGCAATCTTTTGTGTTCAAGATGACTTAATCTTAACCTACATAGCAATAATTTCCTGCTCACCAGTGAATAAGTGATCAGATGAAAGTCTGCTTAGTCCTTTTGTGGGGAAGGAGCAAGTGCACAGATCTTTTTCAGTGAATCCAGGGGAGTCTTGGTCTACCTCCTGCCTTGGAGAATGGTGTCCCCTGCATATCAACTCTGTGTGGCAAAGAGAAGTTTCTGCTCTTCTTCCTGTCAGCTAGCTTTTGTGTGAATGTGAAATAAACTCAGTGTGCTGAAATGTTGGGTTTCAAGTAGTGCAGTGGCTCCAAATTCTTCTGCAGTGTAGCCCACACCTTAGGAGAGGGATTGTTTCATGGAACGTAGGTATTGTGTAGCACCCCTGGAGTAGTTACATCTTCTGTACGCAAGTACCGATTTCGTGTATTTGAGCTACATTTGCTGCAATTTAGCAACTGGGTCTGAGCAGCCACAGGACAGCTCTCTGCTTGCTGTCGTACACGGCGTATGACTTGAGGGCCAGTAGCACAGCCTGTTTGTGAAAACTTCTCAGCACTGCTTGCTTTTAGCATTGCTCTGGAGAAAACAAGCTCAGGAACCTGCCGCCACTGAGCCAGGAGGGGTCTGTAGTTGCTTCCTTTTGTACAGAAAATGCCTTTGCATTGGAATAGAAGATTTTGATTTAAAACCTTCATTTAACATTTGGGAGAGATTTTTTTCCTGTCCAGTTATAATTGTTAAAATAGGCCAAGGTTGAGATCCAGATCATCATAAATCACTCCCACTTTAAAGGCAAATGTTTTCCTATGTGGCCCGAGGGACTGAAATCAAGTCTGACAAGGCGCACAGACCTGCATTTTATTCTTGGCTTTTCCACACTGCCTCTGTCACATTTTTCTCCATCTGGAGAGCAGTGCTTACCTTGCACTGCCGTTGTGGGGATTCATTAATCCCTCTATTTGCGCAGCGCTTTGAACGTGCCCGAACGAAATGCTGTTACTTTAATTGCCTCGTGGCTCTGTGCAGCTTGCGGTGACAGCAGGGTCTGAGAGCCAAATGGATGGGCAGAGCGAGACCCTTCTACCCGGCGAGCAGCCAGGGCCACCCTGCCCCAACTCCCAGCCAGCCCAAACAGGGGGACACCGTCCCTGCCGCGGGGTGCACCCGACCTGTGGGTCGAGCACAGGCTTTCCAGGGCTCCTGCAGACTCCTGGGCTGGTTTCTGTGCAGCCTTTGGTGGAGTAACTGCCTGCGCTGCTGATGAGGCTGCTGTGGGAAAGTCTTCTCCAGCAAGACTGGCTTGCAGGTTGCAGGTTGCTGTGCATCTAGCACTGACTGCTAGAAATTTGGACCTACGTTGAAGAGCCAAATGGTTATATTAGGTTATCTGTCGGTGTTTGGAACACAAGAGGGGACTTGGCCTTTGCTTAGAAGATGTCAAAGTACCACAGGATGATGTCCTACATCATATGCAAATGTCTGAGGACAAAATGGTCACTTAGCCATCTTAAAGGTGGATTATCAACTTTATCTGTAATCTTCTAGGCATTTAAGGCCATAAACCAGATCACTGGTGCTGTCTTCAGAAGGCAACAGGGTTTGTGTATTTTTTTGGCAGAGGGCTGTCTTATGTACTCGTGGTCTCACCTACTTGAATTGTTCTTTGTTAAATAGCTGAGTGTATTGTATTGGAGGGGAGGGCTGGTTCACAGTAGAACAGGGGCAGGTTAAAGGCGTAACAAGGGTATTAACCAGTTGTAGTAACAGCAATAAGCATTTGCATACCAGTGATTGATTTTCTTTACGTCTCTTCTTACAAAAGAGATGCACTAGTAAAGGATATAGGTCTTCACAGATGGGCTGTAAAATATCAATAGAAACATTGTGGTGGTGTTTGCTGTTTCATTTCCTTCCATCTCGTCGTTTGCTGTCTCACTTTATCGCTCTTCATTTTTTGTCTTGTCAGTCTCTATTTCCTCTGTTCCTTGTTGGCAAAGTTATTTCCAAGTGGAACTGGCTGCCAGCGTGGTGATGCTCAGGCAGTAGTGCCCCACCTGCCAGCGGCTCATAGTCTTGGTGAGGTTGGCTATGTGGGAGCTGCAGAAAATGCAGTCCACAAATGGACAAGGGATGGTAAGCCAGAAAACAGAATTTACTTTGCTGTCATCATGACAGTGGATCCTTTTCCATTTATATATTCAGGACACTTGAATGCCAGTAGGAGGAGGTGGAATACAAGAGAACACAGAGAGGGAAAGGCCTCCAGAAAAACATTTGAGTACTAGTCATGTGTCAGGAAACAAATTTAGGATGACAATTCTGCATGGACAGTGGTGGCTGTGGTCAGCCTGTGGCGACCTGGTGGAGCAGTGGTGTGGGCTTTCCCTTGCGAGGAGGAGGAGGAATATGAAAAGGACATCTTTCTTAAGTCAGCTAAGCTGAAGAACTGCTGCATACGTGTAGCTTTCAGAAAATTCAGTTCAGGCATGAGAGAGAAGTTGTGGGGAAGACTTGAATTACTCCACTTCTGAAGAAGAAAAACAAAACATGATCCTAGCTACAAAAATCCATCCAGGAACACCATGTTGCATTGGCATGTTTCTGGTGCAAATGCCAGTCTGGCCATGAACATGCTTACTGCACATTGTCTGAAAAGATGTATTTTGATCCCATAAGGACTGAATTTCACCCATCTTTATTTTGTCAAGTCTATGCTGCATTAAGTATTCCTGCAAAATGGAAGATTTGTTGGTGACTCACAGCCATGGGAACTGTGGTGTGAGACCTGTATGTTTACTGGAAGATCAGAGCTTGGAGCTGACAGACTCAGCCCAAATCTCACGTTGGAGTGATACCAGTGTGTTGTGAGGTACGGATTACTGTCATTTCCATCTTTCTCCATGTGCTTTGCCACAATGTAAAGGGCTTATAGATGGCATTTGATGTAAAGCAGCATCTCTAAGAGGGTGAAGGATAATGATTGATTAGCAGCAAGCTGACTGCCCACGTATGTGTCACTTCAACATATACTGACCTGCCTTCTTCATTTAAAGCTGTATGCCCTTTGCTTTCCTCCTGCCATGGGCTACGTTTCACAGAATAACCCAAAGCCTTCTCAAGGGCACTCCCTTAGTCATCAGGTTGCTCTTGGCCATCCCTGGAGCTATTTCATACCTTCTTCAAGTGTCCCTCATACTAGCTACTCTGACACAAGCTCCTCCTCCAAAAAAAAATTAACACAGTTGCCTTGGGTGATGTTCATTCTGCTAATGTGCTTTGCTGCGATAAGAGGAATGACTGTCACTTGAGACAGCTGGAAAAGGAAATGAGGAATTTATTCAGCAGAGCGCAAATCATATTGCTTTCTCTTCCAGGGACCCAGCAGGTACCAGTGGCTGGTGTGAGGTGGAGGATTGCATGGTATCACAGACGCGATTGTGATCCACACCACACGCACGCTGTGCCTTTGTCGTTCATTGCTTGCTCCCGTCTCCCTCTTTCCCCCAAAAGTGAGAGGATAGAGGCTGTTGTCTCTTGTTCCTCAAGACTCCTCTTCCTACGTGTCGTGTCCTCGCTGTTAAAAGCCCGCGTAGGGCCCCTTCTTCTGCCCCCCCTGCGCAGCCCAGGGGGACCAGGGCTCCTTGCCGTTGTGTCTGCCCGGGCCAGCTGCCCCGTCCCCGCCATGCCAGGGCCTTGTGCTCTGGGTGGTGGGAGGCTGAGCCCTGCGTTTGGGTTCTGCCACCTCTGACGGAGGGAAACCAGTATGCGCAGGTAGCTGGGCTTTCAGCAGAAATGCCCAGGCACTCCTACGCGGATTTGGCTGTTGGCTCAGCTCTCGCTGCCCTGATTTTGTTTTGGTTTGTTGGGGGGGAGGAGGAGGGGGTGGGGGAGGAATCCATCCTCTGTGGCCGGCAGGTCACCCTTCCTCTGGCTTTCTTCTTGGACATGCTGCTTTTCCTTGGCTGCTTCGGCCTCATCTGCCCGTGCAGTTGGTGGTGTGGGAGCTGCACGAGCAGTGGTCAGCCGAGCGGTGCTGTCAGTGAAGCCTTGCCATGTTGAGGCTGCAGCCTCAGTTTCTCACCTTCAATCACCGATGCAGTGTAGCTCCATACCTGCGGGGTCTGTCGTGTGCTCGCCTGACCCACCAAAGCCTGATTTAAGTCCCCAGTTTCCAGGATGCGAGGCCTTGGTCAGGTCTGTTTGGCCTGGGGACCATCCATGACCTGAAGAAGGCAACTCCTTCCAGCCGGAGCAGCCCAAGCTGCAGCTCCGCTGGGTCCAGCTTGGTGGCCGGGCTCGTTTTGTTCCTCACCTGGGTCTCATCTCTCTGCTGTCCTGGGCAGCTCTGTGCTTTGTTTTTCTGTCCTCCCGGTGGCCATCGGTGTTGGAGATGACAAAATGTGCTGGAGCAGTAGGTGCATTCCATTGCAGGTGTTGCCTGGTACAGTCGCAGCCTCTCTCCTGCTGCCCCATTTTTGCCTGCTTTCTCATTGTCAAACAAGACGCAGACTGTCAAGAAACCAGGCTTGTGCGTTAGAAAATGTGCTGGTTTTGTCTTGCTTTCTTCTTCCCAGGAGGCAGGAGGGAGAGGAGAGGGAAGAGGCAGAGAGTGGAGAAAGCAGGCTGATGGGCTACCCACGGCAGGATGGGCAATTTTTGGTGGGGAACGTTTTCTCCCGCTTCCCCCGTGCTGCCTGGAGGTGCTTGTGGGAAAAAAGCAATCCCCTTGGGAGCTGGCTTGGGAAGGGAGGACGGGAAACACCCTCTTGTTTTTTAGATCAGAGTCCAGAACCGAGGCAGGAGCTTAAGCCACTTGAATATACTCATCCGGGGTTTTGTAGGGGAAAATGATTTGAACAAACGTAGGAGGTTTAGTTGTGAGTTTGTATGGGGTGAAGGGAGTGGCTTCATGTTTAGTTTTGATCAAAGTATTTATAGAAGCAGGTCAACTATCTAGAGTATTCCTGAGTTTTAGTTGCTCTGCTATGTCACACCGGTCAGTCATTAGAAATGTTTCATTTTTGTTGTCTTTCACCTCTAAATCGAAATAAAGGAAATCAATTTCATCAGAACTTCTGCTCAAACATTTACTGCCCTCTCTCGCTACCTCTTAAACGCTTAAAGTTGGTTCAGAACTGAGTATTAATAATTGCATTGTATTCATTTATTTTTAACTTGACTCTAAGCCTGAAAGCAACCAAGCAGAAAAAGTATTTAATAACCGAGAAACTTAGAGGAGCAGTACACATAGCCCAGTGCTGTTAATATCCTTCAGCAAAAAAGATTAAAGTGCTGCTGTCGTCATTTAAGCTTCAGGGGGTGGGAGGGAGCGGGGGAAGAGAGAGGGGAGATGTCTGATCCACTTAATGCAAAGTATAAATTGATGTCGTTTTAATTTTCTTCTTACAAGATTTACCACTTTACATGTAAATACCAGGCAGTGATGTGGCTATGTTGGATTTCCTATTCATATGGAGAATGTGTTCATCTACTGGAACTTAACTGATCACACTGAGTTAAGGGGAGGATAATAAAAAGCTATGGACTGAATAATGGAAGGATTTAAAAATGAGGCATGGGGGGCAGAAGATAGAATACAGCATAATTTTGGAGGTAAAACTACAGTTGAGATTAACAGTATATTTCTGGACATCTGGCTGATCTAAAGTCTGTCTGACGATTATCTTGTAATTGTTAAACCTGCTGCCTTTATGTATGGGATTAGGTCTGTTTAAATATGCATGCAAAAAGCAGAATGGTTATTGATTCTGTGCAGCATAATTTGTGTGGATCTTAGTTTGGAGTTGAATGGATTTTATTTCTACTTTAGTTCATATGTATTTGGTTCTTGTTTTGCTTTTGAGAAAAAGTAATGTGAAAACAAGAGCATCTACGAGAAGCTTAGTGATAAAGAGTTTAAGATAAAGTTCCATTTTTAGAGGAACTGATTTAAAAAAGAAAAATGGGTGTCTTATTAGTTACTAAAAATGCATCTTCCGAACAATTGTATGAAAATTAGCATCTAATAACGCTGCGTCTGTATTTAATCCCTTTCACTGTTACAGATTTTTAATTAAAGACTCTTTTGTCTTTAAGCCAATTAGTTTGAGATCCTAACCTTTGTGCTTAACCAAAATGGTTGCAGAAGCTCTGCTGACATCCTCAGCGCTATTTGTAAAGAAAGAAAACTACCAGGAAAGACACATTAATATTAGCTCCCATAGAAACACTCAAGCAGTTGTAAGCTGGAGAGACAATAGGGAAGGCTTTATTAGGCAAGGGGTGGTAAATGCAAAATTGGCAGCAGAAAATCAAAGTTTGATCATGAATAGCCCCTCACAACTGCAACATCATCTTATTGTTCATGTGTTTGCATTTCCATCATGCTCTGATCACTAGTGTCTGAGGCCACGTAATAAATAAATAAATAACCCAGCCTTCACGAGCAAGAAAAAAACAGTATGATGGCTCAGCGCCAGCAAAAAATGCACTGCAGCCATCTGCTCAGCATCAGCCCAGCACCAGCCAGCACGCTGTGAGCGGGAAGTACAGATCATTCCTCAAGGCCTGATGGTCAAAATGTCACTGATTTTATGTTCTTTGCAGAGGATATTTAATGTGATCTTTTCCTTACAGGAACTGTCTTCACTGGTGTTTCTAGTTATACATCTATATTAAAAATCCACTAGAAATATGTTGTGTCTATATTAAAAGGCTACGGGTAGGGAGTTGAAATACTGAATATTTTGGTATGCTATTCTAAGATGGATTAAATGAAAAAAATGAACACGTCAAGGGATGTAAGAGAAGGGAGAAATTAACGCAGGCACAAGAGTGGTCAGAAAAGGTGATGTTTATGTAGAGTCATGTTTCTAAAGATGTTTAGGTACCTAAAGGTGTAGATAGGTCCTGGGGTTTTCAGATGGTCTGGCTGGTGGACCTCTGTGCAATGAAAGACAGTCTTTGGAAGTTGGGTGCCTATTTTCTACTGCATTGTCCCTTCTGAATATCTTGGTGCTTTTGAAAATTTTCCTGTTTACATGCTGGGCTTCTTAGAATCTCTGATAATCTGGTTTATAGTAGTTATGAAAGGTGCTTCCTCTCTATTTTATCCTCTGCCCTGTGATGCCCATTCTTGGGTGCAGTCTTCATGGTTTAGTTGTGTTGTCAGCCATGTGTCAACACTGAGATTTTGGACTGAGAGATTGACGAAGGAAGCAGAGGACATGGGAGATCATAGCTCTGGCTTAGCGTTTAGATAACTAAAATTTGTTACAATAAGCGACCTGTAGTCTACCAAGTGCCTCTGTGGATGCAGACTTCTGAGCCTTTATTTCAGTGTTTCTGCAGAGTGAGGCAGGCATTATTTTGTGGGAGTCATATGCTTGATGCTTCAGAGCAGGGGCTTGAAAGTTTAGCAGGCATTGTCAAGTTGGAATATAAAACCTGTAAACCAGAATGAGATCTTCCCCACAAAAATACCTATGCTTTTTTTTTCCAACCAGCTCTAGTTTAAACTGGCTGTTAGCCAGTTTTATGCATGATCCACACAGTCACAAGGGTCATGCGTGCTTGCAAAAAGATTTAAGAGCATGACTGGAAACTACCCTTAGACCTTGCACTTGCACTGTCTTGAGTGTGACTTGTGCTGCTGCTGGAGGAAGATGAGGAACCCACTAGGGAGCTTGGGAAACTGTGGTTTCTGCAGCAGTCACGGTGTTCATGGAGGCTCCCTGCAAGCACCAGTGACCCTGGCTTGGAGTCACACATTGGAGTTTGAGAACCTTCAGTCTTCTGATGAAGATTTTAAAGAAAAGAGATGAGAGCTTGCTTTCTCATGCCACCTTTGTTTCCTTCTAGGTTTTGCTGCCAGGAAATATATGTGTTATTGGCATGCACACAGCATTGTGAGCATTCACTGCTGTCCATCGTGAATGCAGGATTACCAGGGCTGCTAGGCAGTACAGACCACTTCAAGCTTCAAGCTCAGGTTGTTCTCTGTGCTGAGTGCAGGTCAGGCAGAGCAGACAGACAGGATTTGGGGGCAGGCAGCCAGGTTAGAAGACTGGTTATTGGTATGATTGAACACTGAAAAAGACCTAACATGAATATGGATTTTGTGGTATGTAGATATTTCTGGAACTGTAGAAATGTGGGACGGAAAGCACCTCCTGGAGGAAAGAACTGCAGGTACCTACATCATCTGATGCCTTCCTGTATTGACCAAACTCTGTCTCAGAGCTCACTGGCTGTTGCCTCCAAAAGTCCTGTTGAAAAGCTATTCAGAAACTCATCTGTATGAGGGGTTAAATACCTAATTTTATCCTGAGACAATACAAGTTGTGGTTTCGTACCCATGCAGTTCCTTGGGAGTAAACAAGGGAAGCCAGCTGAGCTCAAAGGCAGTTGGACTTATTCTCAGTTATTGCTGCATTCAGCAGAGCAAGCCATGTTCTTCTGTTCTTTCCTCATACCGAAGCTGATCAGAGGTGGAAGAGCTGAGCATTTCTTCTCTAGATATTCCATGCTTTAATTATGTCATATTTGATCATGGACAGCCAGAATCATACTCTACTCCAGAGGAGATCTCATCAGTGCTTTGTTCTGTAGCACCCATATTTGCATGTGCCTACTGGAAATACATCACTTGCACAAGCATTTTTCACACCTGCATTGCACTGGTAGCTAATACTCACCTTCTCAGCAGCTGGTACAGGTCTTTCATCTGTAGTTCCTGATGACTGAGATCAGCATGTGGCAGAGAACTATATTCATGTGCTGAGGACATTACACAGTTAATCGTGTTCCTTCTGTTTTGGCGTGAAATGCCTCCATTTCCTCCAGTGTCTCCTGTGTGACAGTATTCCTCTGTGTGACAGTGTCGGCCAGTTCCATCACCGATAAACTTTCCTTAGGATCTTCCTAATTTTTTGTGACGCGCATAAAAATAAGTCAGCTCCAATGCCTGCAGAATTTCTCTAATAACTCCCATCGGCAAAGGCCATTGCAGCTTCCCCCCGTGTTGCCAGCTCCTTTATCATCAGGCTGTTTCTGTACAGCTTTTTTTGTGTTTTCTGCATAGTGTTCTGTCAGCAGGTTTACTGAAGGGAACTCAGATGGTTCCAGCGGTATTCCTGTTGTATAAAAAGTGAGTCAGCTTTTCAGAAAGAATTATTTGGGTTAATTTGCAATAACTAAGCTTCAGTAAGCCATGCTGCATGGCTTTATCCCACTTTCTACTTACCTCTGCCTTCATTTGATAAAGCAAGTGAGGCAAGCTGAAAAAAAATATTTTTATGTTAAAAAAGAACATCTGTTTAAATTAATAAAATGATTTTTTTGGCTTCATTTAACAGCAGTAATGCAGGCAATGCTGCTAAAGATGTACACTGGTGATCTTGATTTGAAAACTAATGCTGGTTTTAAGTTTTGAAAGGAACATTTTCATAATATTGTTGCATTTTAATGGAACATTATGAGTTCAAGAAATAACAGTGAAGATAATACCTTGCTGATGGCTTCCTGCCAGGTGCCAGCCATGCCAAAAGGAGAAGGCAACGACTCATACCCAGTGGTATGCCTGATCATAGATGCTGCAAGAATTTTTTTTTTATTTTTTTTTCAACAGGACGGGCTTGGTTTTCCATTTCTGTTGGTACTTTATCAGCTTGGACAGTGAAAAGATATCAACATTTTCTAATAGGTTTTACTTTCTTCTTATATTTGCTTTCTTAAACAGTGCAATTCCTGTAATGATGCAGCAGGGGCGTATTTACTTGGGTTGACATTAAAATATCCATTTGAATGAGAAAATGTTTTCTTCAACACATGCGTAAATGTGTTTCAGAAGCCCTTACAGATCTGAATTTATCAGCAAATTTGATCAAAGTAAGTTGGGCTTACTTTGTCAGGTTAGCACAAAGGGGAATTTGGCTGTATTTAAGCAGTCCTAGTGGGGGAGAGGGCAAAGCATGTAGAAGGGACATTTTTTCATTATAGTTTAAGCATTGCTTTGCTTTGAAGGATACTCTTAAATATTCTTTAGATGATCTAAGAAAGTAATAGAGTGTAGTGGAACAGAGCCGTTTTGTTCTGCCTTTCTGTACCCAGCAGATCACGAGTGGCTTTTGAATGCCCCTCCATGGGGGGAGGAGATCTAGAGCCACTGAAACATTTGGCAGCTTCCCCGTGGGTTTTGTTGGCTTCCCTTTGTGTTGGGTTGGCATTTAGAAGAGAACAAACCTACCTCTGGGCTGTAGAGCCCAAGTGCCTCAGAGGCATGCCTAGAAGGGGATGCGCAGGCACCTGTGAGGAGTGTAAAACACAGAGATGGAGGAAAATAGCCATCAAAGATGAAAAAGGATGAAAGATGGCAGAGCTGCCTTAAAACAGTTTTGTTTATTTTTCATTGGTGGGTGAAGATATGTACCAAAACTGCTCCTGCTAGATAAAAAACTTCAGCTAATTTTCTTTGGGAGAACACGTTTGCTTTTGAAGATTTCCTTTGTTTGCAGTTATTTATGCTTTTTTCTCTATTTATGTTTTCCTGTATTCCTTTATTTATCTTCTTCTCGTTCTTGCCCTCTCAGTAGCAGGGCATTCTGCTGTGCTGTCACCTGTAGCACAAAATAGTTAAGGTGAAATTTCTCCCAAGTGTTAAGTACTTTAGAGCCAGGCCTTGAATTGTGCTGGCAATAATATTTATGTATAGTGGGGGCAACGTACTTCTATTGTGGGAACATTCACACTTTCTGATTTCCCGGTCTACATGGGCCCTTTTAGTGAAAAGAAAACTAACTTTTGAGAACTTAACATCTTTTTATTATATATGTGGTGTACTCAGTGAGCAGGTAGCAAGAGAAGACCAAATATAACTATTCCAAACTTACCAGGCTTCCTTGAGGTTTGTTTTCAGCCTTGTCTAGGATGTGCTGATGAGTTTTTCCCAGCGAGGGCCAAGGGGATGCCCGTGCTAGCCACGTCAAACTCCCCAGTGTTTCCCGCATGCAGTAATGCGACAAGTATTGCGTGGTGCCTGCTCGTTCCAGCTCCCGTGAGTCAATCCTCTCTGGTTTCGCAGGGCTGTGACCCTTGTTCTCTGACTAAAGGGGAGGCAGCTTCTGGGGCGTGCGCTTGCCTCAGCTTTGTTTTGTAGACAGCTTCATCTCGCAGTGGCATCATTTATCCAATGTGAAGTATTCTTGTGATGTGTTCTTATCTGGACACTCATTTATCCATTTATGCCTTAGCATCCAGCCATAGTTTTTTGCCTTTATGAATGGCACGCATCTTAATGTTTAAATAAGTCCGTGTTGTTTTACTTCTAACGAAAGTGTGTTCCTCTCCCCAAGCCAGAGAGAGCATCCAGAGCTCCCAATCATCCATCTTCTGTTCCTGGATACTAAACAATACCACACTGCTCTTGGAAGAGATGCATCAAGTCCCTTTCCAATGTCTAGGGCATGGAGATGGTTGGTTGTTTCTCCTGTAATTTCTCTAGTATGGTATAAACTGGGAACCTGGAACCTGGAGTCCAGGAACCTGGTGCCCTGAGAGACAAATCTTGTTGCCTGGTCTATTGGGATGGTGTAATGGTAGAAGGGGTTAGTTGTAAGTGATTTGCATTGTGCAAAGAACTGTGCAAGTCAGATTGTTTTTCTTTCTTGCTATATCACAGAATGGTACTTTTTTTTTAATTGACAAGGCATTCATTTGGTATTTCATTCCTGTCATGTATGGTGTTTGCATAACCTACAAGGCCGTGAGTTTTCAGCCCTTCTGTGCTTAATTCACAGTGTATCTAAAATATCTTTTTGAAAGTCTGGCCCTTTTGGCACAAACAAAAAAGATCCATTCTTGTTAATTCTAGGTTTTTATGTTTCTTGATGTGGCACGTTTGGGGATCCTTTCTACTGATAATGAAGGCATCTCTGCAGCTGCAATGCAGCAAAATGCACTGCAAAATGCGTCAAGACTTTGCAGTGTAGAAACTTGTAACTGAAGTACCAAGATCAACATAAGTGAAGTATGAATGGAAATGTCTGTGTGTGAAACCTCCATAAGAAACAGCAGAACAAGGGTTAAAGGAACAGCATGTTTTGCGATGGAGCACCCTTTGCATGCGTTCAATCAAGGAACCAAATGGCAAGAAGAGGAAGAAAAACCTCACCTAAAGAGAGGGTAAGAAGAAGAAGAAGAAGACTGGAGCCATAGGATGCCCAGATAAAGAAAACAAAAGGACTGTGAAATTCAGGAATTTTGTCGAAGACTTCTGAGAGGAGCAAAACAAAATAATGAGGCAGAAGTTTCTGAACAATATTCACTCTTAAATGGTATGGAAGATGAGCCCCAAATCTGTTTTCTATGTCCCATTGAGAAGAACCCAGGAGATGTTGTGAGGACTAGGCAGCCAGCATCTCTGGACCTCTGTGGTGTGTGTACGCAGGTGATCCCGGCCAGGCTAGTTGCTTGGACACGTGCGTCTTGGTGCTCATGAGTATTTGAATGTGAGAGTGTCAGTAAGTAAAATCAGCTTCGGAGTTTCGTAAAGTCACGTCACCTTCCGCTTCCATGAAGTCTTACACTGAGTTTTGTTACACTAATCTACACCTGTAGGCAGAGTCTTGAAGTCCAAGAGAGACTTACAGGCTGAGGAAGCCAACGATGATGTAGACTCTCTCAGAGAAGTTCCTGTTACTTGTTGGAGTGTGTCTTCTCCAGAGGTTGATCTTGGAGCACTCCCTGTTGGTAACACTTAGGTGGGAATAACATGTTTTTGAAGAAGCAGAACGTACTGGAGCTGTTTGTCAGGGCTATCACAGCTGGAAGCTTTGTTGTGCGTTTTCTTGTGAATCCTAGGAAAGTACACGATTCCCTAGCTTTGTCCTCAGCAATGTTCTGGCAGGAGAGCTCCCCAACAGCCTGACATGCTTGGAAGCCATGAGGTCCACCCATTAATATAATCCATATTAAAACTCAGGTCTTTATATTTTTATATGTTAATTAAGTAGGGGGATGTGCTCCTTTTGTATATGCCTGGAGTTTGGAAGTGAAAGCACTGTAATGTGTGTTAACAATGAGGTTGACAACATGAAATGGAAAAGGTATGTCTGGCATTTTATTTATTTTTTCATTGTATGTAGGTGAATGTAGCAACTTTATCTGCTGTTGCCTTCCTTGCTGATACTGCTACTATTTTGTTCCTGCGCTGCCAGGGTCCGATACTTTAAGCTTAGTGTAGCCCATTTGGTAATCGACCATGTTGCCGGTGTGTCATCCTGGATTAACGGTGAGCATCAGCTACAGCCAGATAGGATGGCGAATTTGGGAGCTACATGCCTGCCTGGAGCCAGTCACAGTACAGTCTTAGTGACAGCTGCTGGCAGTGTGTAGTAAGAGCTGGTGAAGTAAAATAGGAAAGCTTAGTAAATGCATGTAAGAGAGTAATCAACTAGGAATTTGTATGGCTCATGCTCAGCCTTTTAATGCCTTCTATTTTCTCTCGTTAGTAGGTGGCTCCCCAGATTGGAACCTTTAAAGATCATAGATGAGGCTTGAACAAGACTGACTGGCAACAGTGCAAACATGAATTTTACAACAACCAGTCAAATGAAATAAAACAGAATGATGTGTATAATGATGGTAACATTAGCTTGCCTTACTGCTAATATGAATGCTAGTAAGATAAATATTGAATATCTGTAAATAAACCATCATTATACTAGCATGAAACCTCCCTTCAAACTGTAATTCTTCTTGAGAAAGAGGCGACCGTTTTCTTCAATCTTTTCAATGGGCGCTCTACACTGAATCATTTCCTTTAATTGCTGTTCTAAAATATATAACAGGTTTTTTAATGCCTACTTTTTATATTTGTCTTTTTACTTTCCATTAATTGCAGTACTTCCATTCAAGCTTGTAAATGAAATTGCTTCCTCAACATAGTTCTTCTCTGCTGTATGTAAACATGGGCTTCTTTTATTACCCCTATTTCCAGCGAAGCTGAAAGTGCACTAGCGCCGAATGCATGGAGGGGCTTTCGCCAGTTGTCTTAGTTGCAGCCACTTTAAAGGGAACTCAGAAGAGGTGCCACGCAGAACAAACCTCATCTCTTTCTCTTACTGTGGGGAATTTATCTCGTGTTTGGGGGACTGAAGAGCAGCACCAAGAGCCAGTGGGGTGGCTGCTCACCTCTACCTTTCCAGTGGCTGCTCTGAGCGGCTTCAGAAAGGCTTTGCAAATCAGAGTCTGAAACTGTGTGTGCCAGAGCTAGGAATTGTGATAAAGTCCTCCTCTCTCCTTTCATTTAAACAATCCACCTACTTCATTTATTTGCTTTGATTGTGGATTTGGTTAGTAAGTATGTTAATGGTATATCAAAACCTGATTAGAGCTGATGAGATGAATAGGAATAAAGAAGTCTTAAAGTATTTAAAAATGAATCATCTTTCATAGAAATAAGATATGCAAAGTCCCGTACAATTTGGTCCATCTGTCATTTAGGACATCATTGTAGATGTTTCAAGAAAAGAAAACTTGAAGGAGAAAGGAGCAAGTGAGCCACAAGTATTATATATAGAAATCTAAGAGTTTGATTAAATAAATAACATTAATCCATACCTTCTGCAAATCTTACACTGCATCTCAAGTAGCAGGAGCATTCCTGCTCAGAAGTTTTTAGGTATTTCACTGGTTTTGACAAAGGATATTTCACAGGCTGGATGGAGGTACGTCAGTGGGGATGAGCGGTCCGCAGATGGAAGCGGCAGCCGTTGCCTCCTGAGGCTCTTCTGAAGGGACTCACAGCAGCTCAGCCACAAAATCACGAGGGCATTAGTCCCCGTGCTCCCACGGGAGCTGTGGCAAAGCTTCAGGGTGATGTGAGGGAATCCTGCATGTGTCCAGAGTTTCTGGATCCACACCAGAACGTAAGATGAGTTTAAGTGATGGGAGACCTATAGTTAAAAAGCTTTCCTGATCGCCTGACCCTCGTGATGAAGAATAGAGTTGAAGGTTCATTTGTGTCTCGGAAGAGCATTAAAGTACCAGCAGTATACTTAGATGCATGTTATCAGCAATCTGGGAGTGTCACTTGGTATTATGATGATCTGGTATTTTCTACTGTTTGGGTTTTTTTTTAATAACACCACAGAACTTCACAACTTCAGACATCTGGATTGAAATTTTTAAAGTTTTGTTCCTGCTCTGGCTGACTTCTTTTGGGTTTGTTTGAGCTGGAATTTAGCAGTTTGAGTGCAAGGCTAGATAAAAAAACCTTTTTTTTTCCTACATGTAAATGCATACAGTCATACACACATTCAAAATGTTGGCATTTTCATTAAACAAATCTAACGTGTAGCAAAACCCAACTTGTATGTGAGGGATATGCCTTTATTTTCAGACACATACCCAAGTGCAATACCCACAAACAGGCACTCCCTGTATCTCAACCATTTAAGCAATCGTATGTGTGTATGTATAGAAATATAAAACACAATTCAGTTGTTTCTTTTGATATAATCCAGGGACTTTTGGTGAATGATTACAGGTCATAAAGTATTTTAAAATAATATTTATAAGCTATGATGTGTTGGATGTGGGGGGTGATCATTTTGAATTTTGATTCTTGGAAATATTTTTATTTTAATAAGATGGTGTACTACAAGGCCAGCTCACTGCAGTCTTATGCTAAATGCTAGGAGTATGCTAGGGAATTGTAGCTTCTCTTCTGCAGTCCTTCAAAGCTGCCTTGTTGTCACTTGCCCCTTTCTACCAATCCAGCTTGTGGAACAGTCATCTTTTTTCCGCTGAGGATAAGGATATTCTGATCACATAGCTTCATATGCACAGCTGAGCATCACCTCCTTGAATATCCGACTTGCTTGCGGATAAAGACATCGTATCCCTGCTAAACCTGCAAAGAAGGGAGTTGATGGTCATTCTAGCTGACAGCTGGCCTTGCACAGAAGGCCCCTGACATCCACATAGTTGTTTCAGGGGTACGTGTGTCTGATTTTTCTGTAGACAGTTGCTGGTTTTAAGGACTGTGTATTCTAAAAATGCGCACTTACACATTTCAAAAAACTTTTAGAAGTTAGGAGCTGGCTGCACATGGTGTCTGTCTACTGTGTGGGCTCTAGAGGAACTGACAAATTTGAATTTCATCTGCCTCCTTCCTCCTCCTTTTAGCTGTTAGGAAGGTAGGACTTGAGAGAACAACCTTGGTTATTAAGTCCATCTCCCAGCAATCCAGGAGAGTGCACTGAGCATCTGCACGCAACGGTCCATGAGAATGCCTTCCTGTTGGGATTTGGGGCAGACATTTCCTTCCTCTCTCTAAAAAAGCATTTGAGTATTAAAAGCGACTTCTGGCTTTGACTTTGTCTTCTTTAGTAGGAGCAGCACATGAAAAGCAGAGCCATACACAAATGAAAAACAGAGCAGTACGAAAAACTGTTGTGCAGACACAGAGCCAGAGTGCTGGACCTTCACTGGAACAAAACTGGGTTATTTTAGAGTGGAATAAACCCTACTTTTGCCCTCCTTAGCCTTTTTTTGTTACCTTTTTTGCTTCCTTAGCTGTGTTGCTACCTGTGTTTGGGTGGAGGGGCAGTAGGCAAGGTGTGGGTGAGAGCAAATACAGATGGTTATAGAGAACATCATTGGTTTTGAAGGACTGACTTGGGTAAGCTGAAACGAGAACACTTTCTTTCTCATGATGGCCCGTGGGAACCGTACAGCAACATAGTGGGGATCCACCGTCTGTGCACTGCTTGCCAAAAGCAGACCTGTATCCACTGGAGAAGTTCACTGCAGCACAGTGCCTGGAAGAGCT
This sequence comes from Haliaeetus leucocephalus, assembly GCF_000737465.1. Classification (NCBI taxonomy): domain Eukaryota; kingdom Metazoa; phylum Chordata; class Aves; order Accipitriformes; family Accipitridae; genus Haliaeetus; species Haliaeetus leucocephalus. Next base: position 8,274,610 of record NW_010972753.1, read on the forward strand.
GGAGAGGAAAACATGGCTCATGTGAAAGGAGAAAAGGAAAGAACCAGGAGTGTCAATTATGAAAGAAATGTGTCCTTTCTAAAAAAAAAAAGCAGTCCCGCAGTAGGAATGGCAGCTCTCGGCTCATTCTGAGTATGATTAGGAGAATGTAAATAACCAGTGATTTTCCATAAAATGGGATCTGTACATTAGGGGTTTGGTTGCAATAATAAAACCCTTTTTAATCTTTAAACAAAGCCCTTATCAGATCATTACACATGCTCCCAAAGTGATTTTTGCATGGATTGAACTGAAACGAACGCTGCAGCTGACGACCTTCTTGACAGAGGCAGCCTGGCACTGCACGGGTGAGGGCTACGAGCCCCCCCGGCCCCTCACTTCCTCGTCACAGACGCCAGCCAATTAGCGATTTTAGCAGGGCCCTCCTGCTCTCCCCTTGTGCCGCTGCCCAGCAGCCCCCCTCCCGCGGGTGAAGGGATGAAGGCTGCCCAGCTGTCATCTTCCGCAGGCTGCGGTCACGTTGCCGGCTTCTCCTCCTTCCCTCCCACCTCGCTCTTCCGAGAGGAGGAAGCTGCTCCTGACCTCATTACTCTCATTCCACCCTTAAATGCATTCACGGCCAGCGTGCGCCCGCTTTGTTCCCAGCATAGTTGTCCTTTGGCTTAAATATCTCTCTCTTGACCTTGGTGTGTAATCCCCTTACAGGCAGGTTCATATCCCCTTACCCCTCTTTATCCCACTTCATGCGAGGCTTTGAAAGCCACGTGTCTCGCCTCCTGCTAGAGAGACTCTCCGTTGCCTCGTCATCCTGGGAGTCGTTCTTTGTACCTGCTGCAGTATCACCTCACCTTTCTTGAATGGGGATAACCGGACTTAGCCCGTTGCAGATTGCATTACGGCATTGCAGATGGAGCTCACCGGTGCCTTGCGCGGTGGCAGCCCGTGCGCAGCCTCTTCTGGAAATACCTTGCCTTTGGAAACGCACCATTGGGTTGCACGTGCCTTTTTCTCTATGTGTGTGCCACGAGTGGTTCCTCATGAACACTGTGGTCAGTTGGCCTTCAGAAATCCTTTTCCTCCACTATTATTTGCAAATTTAGGAGCTTGAAACTTCTGGCATTGGTCCCAGTAGCATGACCTTGAATTTGGTACTATTGAATTTCATTGCATATCTATTATTGCACATTTCAATGCCATATACTACTATTTCTGAAGGTTATTAGGAGCATAGATGCTTGAATACAAAGTGGTTCCAAGAGAGTTTCACACCACTGCTGTGTGTGGTGACTAATGAGCTTGTAAATCACTTTTTAATTCTTTTCAAGTTTCCTTACTGCTAAATCTTAACTTTGTAATGCCAGCAGATAAACAAACTGATAGCTTTTCTTTTCCTCTGGTTCCCACAGTAAGAAATCGCTCTGGGTCTCATGCTGCTGTGTTATACTGAATATTACTATATATACTATGTTACTGCCTCTCAGTATTCAGAGGAAGCTGTGAAAGATCAGCAAAGTCATCATTACAGAAATGTAATAGCCATATGGATAGTGGCAGACTAGTGCCTAGTTAAGGCTGGAATTGGACTGGTACTGCTCTGCATCTGCCCAAGAGTTTTTGTGCACCCAACAGGCCTGGTTGCTACCTTTTCCCTGTGGGCACATTGCTGGTGATGGTGCAATGGAGAATCCTTTTTCCACGTGCTGACTATGCGCGTCTGTTATATGGGTGCAGTAATTCCCTGGAGGAGCTTCCTCTCCTAAACTGCATTGCAGCAACTCCCTTCAGAGTTGTTTTGCAGAGTCTTTGCTGACTGTATCTGTTCTGACAACTTTTGTGGTGTGTGCTGTCATCCAATGTGTGTGCTAGTGCAAAAGAGTACGTTTTTTTCTGTGCTCAGGATGCACACGTTATGTTTTCTGCTACTCTAGAGCTGGATGAACTGCACCACATGGTCACTGTACGCTCACTGCATGTTGTAGTTTTTGTTTTATTCCTCTTGAGAGATGAAGAAGTTTTGATGGTTCTCTTGGGTTTAAGATGGTGTAGTATGATGCTGTAGTTTGTTGCTACATGCCTGAAGACTGTTACACGTGCGGGGAGGAATTCTTGTGCTGTCTGATGCTCTGAAACTACCAAAACTCCTTCATCGGAGACTTTCTCAAAGTCCTCCCTACCTTAGTCCTGAGGTACAAGGAATTCTTTCCACTGAAGTCTAGATCATTCTTGTGCCAGCATGGGCTTTGAACGTAGTGCTAGTCTGACTGCCATGGATAGCACTAGAGGCTGTTTTTCAGGGTGTTTCATTTTCTTCACATAAGGATTACAGAAGTTTAGATTTTCATGGATTTATTAGGAGGCAAGCAATCAACAAGAGCATTTAAGAAACAATAAAGGATTTAAATAGGGGATATTCTTGTTTCAAAACATCTAGTCTTGATTATCTTGCATTTTTTATCTTTTGAAGTCTTGTATCTCAGTAAAATTGGACAACTGTTTTAAAGTTTGAGGTCAAACTGTATTATGCTGCATAAACCACATTTCTGTCATCTTTGTATATTGCTGCTGCAGGGATTTGAAAGTGTGAATATGAGGGACAGCTGCTGCATTTAAGCTTCCAAAAACTTTCAGGCCCCATAGGTAGATATTCTCTGGCTATATCAGTTTACTGATGATCAGTTAGTTCCTTCTATTCTGCTATATATAGTACTAGACCTTCAAAACAAGCCCTGTTTCTTTGGTTAGGAGTGTGATTTCTCATTGATATTGAACTGAGAATACACCTATTTAAAGTTATACTTGTTGAAGGCTTGGGGTTGAGAGCAGCGATGCGGCAGGGCAGTGCCAGGCTGCAGGCGATGCTGCGCTCCGCTCTCCAGGCTGGTGTCGGAGGAGAGCTGTGCTAGCAGCTCGGAGGTCATCGGTGGACAAAATGATTGACTCGTTTAAAGGACAGGCTGTTACAGGGCTGCTTTGTCTGACTGTCGAAATCTTCAAAGGGGCGGGTTCCTGTTCTTCACCTGGGACCAGGAGGGAGAGCCTGGAAATCCAGTGCTGAGACTGAGAGGCCACCACGGGAAATTGCTCCATCTCTTGAAGCCCATCAATGAATAGCAGAAAGGCAGAGCTTGAAGAGGGCCACAGCTCTCCTGTGATGTGGCTCCTGTAGTCTAGAACGGTCGTTCACTGGACGTCAGTCCTGACAGTGACTCTCAAGCTCTGTGGCAATGTTTTTGTCCACCAGTCACTGCATTGCCCAAGAGGAATAGAAGAGCAGGTGGGCACTGTCGTCTTTGAGAGCAGAAGATGTCAACAAAAGTCTTCTCTGGTGAAACAGACACTGACTCAGGGTGACGGGTGAGGTGGGATGCTCTCCTTTCTGCGTTCATCCATACCGAGGATGCCAGGGCTGGATTCCACGCTCTGCGCGCTCTTAAATCTAGATGGTGACGTCATTGCCTCTCATCAACTCCACCCATCCCAAAGGCTGCCTGACCCATTAAGACTGGTTTGAATTAGGTTTAATCTGAATGCCAGAAGGTTTGCTTCTCCTTTTGTCACGTACAGGAACACCATCTCTGCTTTCCCGTCCCTTAGCCTTTTGTTGTGCTGAAATCCAGTTGCAGTGTGGTGGGCACTCCTTTAATGCTGTGAGTTTGGATGATATTCGTGGATAAGCCATATCCAGACTTTGGTAGCAAGAGTCGATGTCTAGCCAAATACCAGACAGACTAGGCCTTCTTCAGAGCAAATACACGATGGAGGAAGAAAGCTATTCAGAAGAAAAATGGAGGAAATAGCGGCTTAGCTGCAGATGAGGTTTCAGCAGTGCAGGTGCGGCATCTGCAGCATCCCGGAGGTGTGTTGACCAGGTGCATGCTGCAAAAATGCTGCCTCACTGCTGCCTCAGGTCTCCGTGTCTGTCAGCATGTACCTCTTGGAAGGGGACGGAGACAGGGAATGTGAAACGCCCGCTGGTGCTGTGTCCAGCTCGAGCAGCATTCTCGGTCCTGGCTTTGCACCTTAGCCTTCGCCCAGCTGCTGGCCCTTGAAAACAGCTCCGTGAGCCCGATTTGTGACGAGGGAGGCTGTGGCTGCCCGCCGTCTGTAACCACAGCTCAACAGAGGAACTGCGGGTGAGGGGAGGTGAGGCCCGATCCTGCTTCCATCACGGCTTGGGCAAAGAGGTGACCCGCAGCTAGCCACCCGCCTGAGATGCGTGGTCCAGCCTGATGCAGGCTGCAGCTCTGCAGAGGCTCTGGCTGCTGAGCAGGTCAAAGCTGAAGCCGTCCAGCCGTTCTCCAGAAACAGCCTGTGCCCCCACAAGCTCGGTCTGAGGCAGGCTTGCCCCCCACCAGCCTGGTTTTTGTTCCGGTGGCCACAAGACCACCGTGCAGGTTCTCCACCAGTGACCACAACTGACATGCGTAGGAGCCGCGGCACGTGCGATGAATCAGTATTCAGGAAGCGCGAATGGCTGCAGGGCTCTGAGCCGTGCTCCACAAGCTAACGATGGGTGCTGAAGGCACCTCCTTTCTCTAATTATGCGCTTTAGCTTGCAGAGTGGGCTGCTGCTTTTGATGTCTCCAAACTGTAAGTTCTTTTTCCTTAGACGTTCAGTCATGCATATTTAAAGCTACGTTTCAAGAAATTAGGTCTGAAAATTCCCAGCAGAAATGTATTTTTGCATTTTATTTTTATCCAGAGATGACCATATTTTTGTCTGCAGCTGACTTAAAAGATAAATCAATTAATAGAGCCACTGGTGACTAAACTGTAAAACAATATTTTCTCTCATTTAATGAAGTGTCTTACATAAAAATAAGCATAAGGCTTGTGATGAAGAACTTAATTTTACTAAGATTTCCAAGTATTTTTCTGTAAGTGCAAGGTGTAATAAAGCTGAGTTTTCACCGTAAGAATATGACTGTTTATTATGAGCATTCATTATGTGCATGGTCTTAGGACGGAGATCAGGTCCCAAATCTCATTATTCTTCCTCAGTCTTTCTACAAGTGGCATGTAATTAATTATTTCCTTATAGGAAAATTCTATAGGAATAGGTATTTACTACTGTATTAACAAGAAATTATTAGTTTTGAGCCACGCTGCAAGGGTGTTTTCAAGCTCTTGTGTTGTGTCCCCCCCCACACTCTTTGTTAGTGCTTTTAGGACTTCGTGGGCTATATCCAGTTCTTCATCCTGCAGCAAACAAAATGACTCTAATGTTTTCTTCCCTGCTGTTCATTCAGTGATCATTGGCCTCTTCTCCTGGCTGCAAGGAGAAGGTTGCAATCACCTCCCTGTGACTTTTCACTTGTTTTTCCTATAAAATAAGTGACACAGGCCTGACTGTCATTTCTGCCCTGGCCTGTGTGGAAAGTGTTATTAAACTTTGGTGTATGGTTAGCGTATGGATGAGTGGGGGTGCTGGGAAACAGCTGCGTTGTATATACAATTTGCATTTCCTTCCTTGTAGTTGATAGAGACACTGTCAAAGTTAGGGGTAAGTACACACTCTGTTGTCTGCAGAGTCAGTGGTGAGGAGCCAGATCAAATCCATAATAACTTAGTGTTCACTTCAGCACCTACATGAGAGTCAGTATTTTACCTTCTTTTCATAATTTTTTTCTACCAGTGCTAAAATTTGACCTCTGAGGACACTAATCTGGCGGCAGCTCACTCAGGACAATTATTCATGTACTTGTAATAGTGTCCCAGCAAGGAAAAGCACTGAACCTTAACAACATTTTTGCAAAGGAAACAGGATAGAAGTCCACTTACAGAAAGAAGCTGTGCAGGAACGGGTTGTTAAGCTTGACATCAGTGTGCCTAATCAAAAACTCCATTGTATTTCAGGGCAAATCTGGTGACTGTCCCCTGGCCCAGGTGCACTAGATACTCAGCTCTGATCGCGTGGCAACATGAGAGCAGAGGCAGCATCCCCGTTGCCGTAGTTTGCACGTGGTGGTAGGTTTCTGCAGGGAGGGCATGGGCCAGTAGTTTTAATACATAAGAATCGCAGGTTTGGATGGAAACAGCGAGAGCTGTGGTGGATAATCAATTTTGTGACAGCAGCTGGTACTAGATGGATGCAGAGCAGCAGGGATCATAACTCAAATAGATTGCTGGGGCGAAGGGACGAAGCAAGACCCGTTGTGCTGGACATCCTGCATGTGCACTGGGAAGAGACAACCCTGCGCCCAGAGAGTTGCAGCCTACCCAGGTGAGACAGGCAATGGATAGCAGAGAGGAATGTAATCTAGCAAATTAATTTTATGGCATTTTTTTTCTTTAAATCTTTTTGGCTGGATTTTCTTAGGAAGGCATTATTTAGATGGGAAACTCTGGCAGGAAAGGAGGAGGAGAAGAGGAGGGATGGGCCTGAGTTAGAAGAGCAGGGAGACAAAAAATTGTCATGTCAGTTACCTGGGGATGTATTAAGAAATGGTGAAGTCAGGGACTGGAAAGCGCTAGAACAGTAATGTACCAGAATGGCCATTGAAGGTGTTTTCTCCTAACACACTGACCTTTACAGACTGTCCCTCAGTTTGCAAATGGTCCCAAAATTGTTATTAATTGGCTTGCAACTTTTTCTTGAGTAGAGTCTTCACTGAGTAGAGTATAATTATAGTGGATTTTAAAAACAGACAAGGAAGTTTTACCAGAACCTTTTTTTTCCGTCTATCATCAGAATATTTTTTTTTTTTTAAGCATCTTCATTTTTAGTGGAAATGCTAGGCAGCACCATTGGTGACTATACCTTTGGTGGTGGTTTTGTGTTTGACTTCTTTTTTCTGTCAGTGGGCATAATTTTTTTTTTTCCAAAGGGGAGGTAAGGACATGAAAGTGTTGCCTTCTTCCCAAGATAAAGCTCATGACATCCTCATTTCTTATTAGCTCCAGCAGAGGTCGATCCTGTGCAAAAGGTAACCCAAGTTGGTTTTGTAGGTGTAAAGATCACCAGATGTGAGAATAGAGAATTCAGCTGTGTTGCTGGCTTACGTGCATCTTCATGTTGCATCATATCTTTTCTTATTGCTTTGCTCCTGCCTGTGAAGAGCTGACATTGAAGCTCAAAGGAAGATTTATGTTTGTTTTAGTCGCCTGCCTGCCTGATGAGAGCCCAGAGGCTGAGGCAGGAGAGGATTCAAAGCCAGCCACTCCCATTGGCAGGCTGTAAAGCAAGAACGTTTTGAATGTGATCCCTTGCCTATTTTGGGAAAGTTATAAAATTTTCAGAGGTAGGCCAGTTATTTTTAAGCCTCTCTGGACATGCTTTTAACGCAGGATTTGTTCTGGATGCTGTCAAGGTCGACCGTTTTCTTCCTGAAAAAGTTTCCTGCCTTTGGGGAAATGTCTGGTAGATCTAATTAGCTGTGTGCCTTGGTCCTCTCTCATTTCCTCACAGCCTGCTAAACCTATTGCTAGACCTTTCAGCTTCAGCCAAGATGGATTGCATTAGTTCTTGTCTGCCTTCCCCTGGCTTCATCCATTTTATGTACAGACTTTCTCTGGCCTGGTTGAGGAGAAGATTGCAGTAGAGCTGTGCAGAGGCAGCATACCTCTACCAAAATGCAGGGAGGCTGGTGTTTGGAAAAGGAAGTATTGAAATCAAGGAGCTGAAAATAGCAGCAACAGGGGTATTTTCCTTGCATCTGACTTTTTGCTGCTGCTTTGGATCTCTTTTTAAGTTGCACACATTTTACATTCATTTAGCAAGGTTGCAAATATGAAATGAAATAGAGAAGTGATACATGAGATCCTGATTAATGAAGCTGCCCTCCTGCATCGCAGTTCTGTGGATAAAGAACCAGTCCAGGGAGATGCTGAGCTCTTCCTGCTGCTTTTGGAAGCAGTAGGGATTCCTGTGTGCTCTGTATCAGTCAGGACGGGGTTCCAAGTTTTATTTTGCCAGAGTTTAGGAATCAAAATAGCTGACGTCTGTAATGAACAGGAGGACATGAATTATGTAGACAAATAAACTAGCAATTACTGCTGTACATTTATCTTCACCTCTGTAAATGATAAACTTTAAATGTTCCATATGGAGGCCTTGTGTATAAATTAGTTTCTCTGCATTTGGGCCTCTTGAATCTCTGTGGATGCGAGATGTAGTAGCTTTCATATCTCCTATCTCAGTTTAAGGCAGCAGCTGCCTTCGTACTGTACGACCAATGCTCTGTGAGATTTGAGGTATGAAGACAACAGGCTCGGTTAAGATGTAGCGTGCATTCAGTTTAAAGGAGTACGAAGTGTTTCCCTGCCTAATTCTGACAGAATTAAAGATAACGCACTTTTGAAAGTTATTCTCTGAATACTCTTCTCTTATTTACATATTTCGCTGCTGTTACCCAGAAGGAGGGGGTTGATAGTTTAATCTTTGTCTTGGCACTATTAAAAGAAGTAATTCTTAGACATTTTTTCTGTTGCCCTTTATTGAGAAACTGCATGTGTTTAGCATTAGTTCTGACTAGAGCAATGCCCAATGTTACCAGAATATCGCTCTCCCTGCCTCCTATAAAGCTGCAGCACATACCCTTGTATTAACGCAGTTGGCCACATCTTTGCCCATGTGTCTCTTAAAAGCAGGTGGTTTATTGGACAAGTGAAGTTAGACCTAACATCTCGGTTCAGTTGTATTTCTGCCTGCCTGTAGCATGTTAACTTTTTCACCACATCCAATCAGCTCCAGAACCAGGGGCAATACTGCAGATAACATTGGAAACATCTGCGCTAACACTGAAGGAAGGCAAAAGAGCTAGAAAGTCTGCCTTTGACCGAAATCGCTGACTGGTGGGATGTCTCTGTGATACCATGCTTGAGGAGAGGCAGGGCAAGGCAAGGAGAGATGCTTTGGTGGTCCATGCGCAGTCTTGCTGTCCTCCTGACAACCCCCAGTTCGTTCAGATGTGAGAGTGAGTGTGTGGTACATGAAGTAAATGTGAGATTCACAGAGATGTTAGCTGGGAAGGAGCAGGGGAGCAGAACGGTGCTTGGGAGGACAGTGAGGTTTGGCCATGATGCGCATGGCCACAGCAAGGGCTAGAGATGGTTGGGGGTTTTTTTCCCCCAATGGTTTTTGTTTTTTTTTAAGCCAGAACATGCCAGTTCACCTAGATTAAAAAACTCCATGGGAACATCCTGATTTCAGTGGAGTTTTTCTTAGAAAATGACCAGGTGGCCTACCTGCTTCATTTCCTGCCATCTCATCAGTCAAGATTTTCTGGGGTGTGTTTGCCGAGCCTGAGTTCAGACGCAATGAAATGTGAGACCTGCTAGTGCTGAACAATGCAATTTCTAGTTGTGTGTAGTCTTTACAATCCTCACTCTATTTGGATATCTCCTATGTTGTTTTTTTTTTTTTAACCTTTAAATGTTTGACCTAGATGAAGGGCAGGCCTAATAATGTTTTATTGAATGCTACATCTCAGGTTTCCTGGCTGAGGAAACGTGAGTCTAGGGGCTTCCACCACAGTGAATTTTTGTAAGGAAGACATGATCTACCTTTGATGAAATCCAGGATGAAATAGCTTTCTAATAATGTTGAAGGCAGGAGAAAGGGCACAGAAAAGAACCAGAAGTTGCAGGGTAGGTTGGTTTTTTTTTTCCTTTTCTGGTCCCAAAAAGAAATAGTGATTCGAGGTTGCTGGTCTTGAAAGGCCACTGCAGTAACGGCGTATCAAAGGGTGTCTTAATTTTCTCAGCTTCCCTCAGTTTGGCATCCGTGAGCCTGGAGCAGGTATCAGTAACTTGCAAAAACCTTTGCTCTGCTGAGACTGACGGCGACTTCTCCCACCCAGGAGCGAGCAGGAGAAGCTAGCCGCACTGCCCGGTCTGGTGGTGGGCTGTGCTGTCAGGGGACAGGAGCAGCCCCGGGAGCCTCAGCCTGTGGCCACCGTGTTCAGAAGAGTCGGTTGCCCCTTGTGCTGGAGCAGCACAACAGCAACGCCAGCAGTGGGGCCATCACCAGAGCAAAATAAGAACTGCTTTGGTGGCGGCCGCTAGCAGGAGGTGCTGTGGGTGGTGTTGGGGATGGGGCACAAGACTTTCATGGCTGGGATGTTCCCTCGCTGGGTGGACTCCGAGGCCCGGGGCTTTCCCGACAGCAGCTGGAAGGAGATCACTGTATGTCAGGAGGCGAAATGAAGCGCTTTTTGACCTGGAAACATGTGCAGAAAGGGAGCGTCCGTGAAAATAGCATGAGAGGCGGGACAGTTTGCAAGCATCAGAAAGAGCTGACAAAAACCAGCACAAACCACTTGCAAGGCCATTCGTGGACTCGAAACCTGTCTGACTTTCTGGGGCTTGTTATGGCAGTAGGAACTGGCCCTGAGCACGGATAAACCAGGCGTGCCCTGGCTGCTGGTACAGATCCCTCTCTAATGATGCTGTCTGTTTGGGGATGGATGCGTGCTTTGACTGTTTTATCCAGGTGTGGGCTATTACTGCTTAAACCAAGGTTTGTATAAAGTCCAAGGAAAACTTCAGAGCTCTTTTCTGAATCAAAGCGTTGGGTATGTTTGTGACAGGCCATGAATCCTGGTATTTTGGGTTTTTTTTCTCTTTCACTTTGCCTTAACCACACCAGAGAACGGCACAAAAAGCTGGATATCCTCATCATGTAATAATCGCACCTTCCATTTTTCTGTCCACACTGCGAGTTTCACATCCGTAAGCACTGAGGGTGGGTTTCACCTGCCTGGCTCTGTTTGTGTGCAGTGTAGATGGCTCTGCCCTCGGCTCCCCGTCACCTGTGGGACCCAGCGCTGTGACAAAGCGGGTGCTCAGAGATCTGCTTTAGGAGGGCAGGGTCTCCATGTCAGGGGGTCCCAGCAATGGTGGCAAGTGAGCAAAGCTCCCTGATGCAACTGGGAGCCCAGGCACTGCCAGCCCACCCCTGGACGTTGCTCCGTGGGCTTCGTTCATCCTGCCCCAAGGGCAGCAGCGTGCCCACGGGATGCTCCTCGCCCTCCTGCCTGTCCAGGAGCTCCTGCCTTGCACTGTGCCATGAACGCAGACCCGTCATTAGCCACTGGGCAAGGGGATGGTGCGGTACATGACAGCTGGTAAATATTGAAAATGGCTGAGCTACCTAGGCAGCCCTTCCCTGTGCATCCTTCCTCCGATCGGCCGCCTCTGTGCATACTCAAACTCTGAGCTTGAAACCATAAAAAAAAAAAAACAACAACCCACGAAGTCAGAGATGCTCGAGGGAGGTGGCAAAAGCCAGGGTTGCGTTCATCATATCACGCTTGTCACAACTGGTGTTGCATAAAACGGGGCCAAAGCTCAGAGAGGCTGCTCTGACCCTTCTGACCCCCGGGGGCTGTGGGGGGAATGGGGTCCCAGCCCTCCAAAGAGCAGCTACTGACAGTTCTCCCACAGCTCCTTACATTTGGGCAGGATGTCTCCTGTAGCCGCTTTTTAGAAGCAAACCTTTTTTCTTTTTTTTATGCCTTTGCTAAGGCTTGTTTTTCTGTACCGCTCCAGATGTCTCATTTGGGGCATTGTAGGCTCTGCAGCTGCCAGTTCATTTCTTCTGTGTCTACTGAGGACCTGGAGTGGGGTTGTGCCACCCTTTCAGCATAGGCTGTAGTTGTCATACCATTTCCATACCATTAACCCTCTTAATCCTTGGAGGGGCCACACAAAGGCCAGGTTTTGCTGTAGAAGTCCACTGGTGGAGTGGGACTGCTGCTCTCTCGCTCCATGTGTGCTGGCTGTTGCAGGTGTTTATAAATAAAGCTGCTCTGGGTGGTGAATCGTGGCTCAGGGGGGGCTCTAAAAGTTGAAAGGCTTGCGGTCACTCTCCTCTGACTGCCAGGACATCTGAAATACCTCCAGGAGAAGAAGTATTGATCATATCCATATATCTCTCTGCCACTGTTTATCTCGATGATTTCCTGGTCATTTTCCATTTCGCCACTGAATTATATGGTCACGGTCTGAATGGAAACATTACAGTGGGAAGGGAGTGGGGAAGACTGGGGAGAGACTTTTCATTGCAGGAGGTGCTCTGAGTTTTCTTTTAGACCTTTCAGATGCAAATGGACCCACATCACCTAGCTCTTGCACCTACTGGGCCTGACCCACAGGTCACACTGGACACAGAATTAGGCTGGCGTGGTGGTTTCAGGTCAAATGAAGGAATTGCTTCATTAATCAGGTACAACCATACAAGGCTCATTTCTGCAGCCTGTTGGGGCAAGAGGTAGAGTAGGAGACGATGCGTGTAGTGATGGTGAGTGGCAGGCGCGGTGTGTATTCCCGCTGCCTTGTTTTCAGGCCATCCCAGTGTTCTGTCTGCCCTTGTCCCTCCTGCTTTTAAAGAAAACCAACCTAAAATCCAAACCAAAAAAGAGTCCAGTACATTGATTGTTCCCTTGATTCCGTGATGGAGCAGAGACATAGGGATAAAAAGTGTGTCTTGAAAATAAGGAAGCAAGGTTTGCCTCTGGGTGGAGGTTGGTGTTAGTCATACCGCTGCTCGTGCTCTGTTAAATAAAGGTCATGAAAAGGTTTGCAGGGAAGTCTTCTGGTTTTTCCTCTTCACGAGCGAAATTCCAGCTGGCGCTGCTGCAACCCGAGGCGTGTCTGCAGCGTGTCTTTGTGGAAACGTCCCGTCCTCTCTGCACAGTGCCAAGCTTGCTGGGGGTTTAGACCTCCCCACAAACTGAGGGATTTCCTTAAATCCATGTAAATCGGAGCTCTATTAAGAAGCAGAAGGGGAATAAAACACCGAGAGGCTTTGCTCCTTTTTTCCAAAGTCTGTGTGTACCATAAATTGGATAGGGCCCCCTGAGACAGGGGGAAACCAAACTCTTAAAACGCATAGTAAAGTGTTAGTAATTGTTTCAAACAGCCGACTAAAAATGCTTTTTATTGCAAGGCTTGAGTTCTCTTTCAAATGTGAAGCTGTTTGTTCATTTTGGCAGTGAAGGCTGCTTTTATGTCTCCCTGGGGACAGTGGTAAAACTTTCAGCAGCTCAGGCACAGAAACCAGCCCTTTGTCGAACTGGAGGCGAGAAACCAAAAGTTGTTCTGCGGATTTCCGAGTCCCCCACAGCTCACTTTCGGACTTTGCTGATTAATCTGCACCCTCTGAAAAAGCTTTTGTTAGGGAGAAGAGGGAGAGAGGTGAAGACAGTGTTGTGTGTGGATGGAACGAGACTCAGCGGAGGCATTTGATGCCTGTGGGTATGTAAGCTACTTGGTGATTTTTTTGACGTTCAGCTGTTAGTTGGTGGGGTATAAGAGCAAGGAATCAGCACTTTTCACACAGTTGCACTGAAAGATGGACAGGAGCCAGATGTATTCCTATTGCCACGGTGGGCAGGAGAGGAGAAATCTCTGCTAATCCTGTCCCCAAGATGTGACAGAAATGCCGACGCTTGCCGTGGCTGGTCGGGGGGAGCAGGGGAGGCTTAGGGAGACAGAGGGACCTGATGGGTTTCCCTGGCAGTGCTGCACTCCAGTGTGCTCTGAGTGGGAGCCAGGTTGGGGCATGTCTTCCCTACAGCTCTGGGAGGTGTTGGGGAAGGAAGGGAATGAACTGGGAAGTGCCAAAATTGCCCGGTGAGATTATTTTCTCTCTAGGATAGAAAGGATCTCCTCTCTATGAGGACTCATTAATTTGCTTTTGTCTGCCTGCTCCCCTCTCCCGTTTCTCTCCTTATTCTCTCTTTTTTTGGTTTCTTCTTTTTCTCTGCATCCCTCCCCCTGTATCTTTCTTCAGAGCATCTGTTTTGTATCCTCCCTCCTCCTGGTATTTTCCTTAGGTGGCTCTGATTATTCAGCAGCTCTGCTGAACGCAGTTCCCTCTCCAGAGGGGGAGAAGTGCTGCACCAGAGTAGCACTTGCTGCCGCTGCCGCAGACACAGGTCGAGCAGAGGACGAGCTCCTTTTTGCCTGCTAGTGCCAAGCAGCAGGACGGTGGAAAGGCACAGTGGGAAGGCAGTGATGGGGGTACACCCTGCCTAGTCCTTTTTGAGCCAGCCTAGGTAAAAAAGGTGCTTTCCTTTTTTCCTTCGAGAAGGCTTTCCCTGAATTAATTCACATCGACCTGTGTGAAAAGTAGCTGAAAGATCTTACAGCGTAGCTCAGCTGGGATTTTTTAGGTGCAACATAACTGTGAACAAGGATCGCCTCCACAAACAACTGGAGGGCAACCCTGCTGTAATAGTGTTGAATTTCAAGATTTCACAGCAGTATAAAAATGTTCACAAGAGAAAACTTGGAAAGCGAACACAAGAATACTGTCAGGACATTTCTTCTGCTCCTGCCCCTCGGCAGTGGCCAGGAGGAGCTAGTAAGAAGTGTGGGGGGAATTCAGGAAGCGTTTGCAGATCTGGCACTCCGGACAGGCCCTTCGTGTCCCACCTTTGGACGTGCTGTGGGAATGATTTGCGTGTGTACAGTCTTGAAGCAGGTGTGTCAGCATCGGGAGACGACCAACAGATGCTGCAGGCATCGTCCCTGTTGCGGCCACTGCTCGATGTCGGCATACGGCACACCATGGGCTTCCCCCGCGTCCCTGGGAGCTTGCGTGCCCCGGCTGCCCTGCGGTATGGCCGTCTCTGCTTGAACATCTCGGGCAAGAGGCTGGGTGCTCCCAGGGCCCACTGGTGTCCTCCCACTCCATGCTCATGGGGGGGAAAGCTTCTGCGCAGCCAGCGGGATCGCTTGCTGTATAGCCTGGGGAAGGCTCACTTGGCAGAGTAATGCACTGCAAGGGATGCTCGTGTTCCTGAAACTCTGGCATTAAGAAGGATGGGACATCAAGCAGCAGGTTTTTGTGGTTCAGGCAGTTTTTGTGGCAAAATTGTTGGGCAGTTATTGTTGGCTTTTGGTAAGAGTGATGGAGTTGGCCGCCTCTCTCAGTGTGCTGTAGGAGCAGAGAGCCCATTCCTGCAGGTGGTACACTACATCCTCCCTTGGCAATCGTCAGCTTTGTGGTGATTAGTCCTAGATGTTTGTCCTCTGGTGGCAGTCTTAATGTAACATCTCCAGATGCTGGAAATTAATTTTCTCTGTCCATCCCTCTGGAGTTAGTTAAAGTCTTGAGTCTTCCTTCTGCCAACACAACAGCACCAATAAATCCCTTCAGGATTACTGTACATTGAACTTGGATGCCTTCCCTGGTAACTCCTGACGGTTCCTCCTCTTGCTTTGCAGATCACAGGCGTTATCCTTCTCGCAGTTGGCGTCTGGGGCAAGCTCACCCTTGGCACATACATCTCTCTCATTGCTGAGAACTCCACCAATGCCCCCTACGTGCTCATCGGAACGGGTACCACAATCATTGTCTTCGGCCTTTTCGGCTGCTTTGCCACTTGTCGTGGCAGCCCATGGATGCTGAAACTGGTAAGCATGCCAAAGTGCCTTAAGCAAGAGGGGAAGAGGTTTTGTCGATGTTTTGGGATTCCCCCTACCCCCTGCCAAGCTTCACCAGATGTTAACATGTTTTTTTAGGCACATAAGCTAGATTTTATTGATCTTAATGTTCAACACGTGTGTCTTTTGGACAAAGAAGGGGAAAAAAAATCTTTGCCAAAACCAGTTGTTGATTGAGTATGAATGAATTCTGCTACTGCACGGCATACAGGCCCATGTGTGGTTGGGAGCAGGGTGAAATGCTGCTGCTGAATTACTCTGTGAGTAACTCTACAATCATTCTGTTTTTCTGTGAGCCAGATGATAGGTATATTTACAATCTTAAAAATGTCCAAAGCGTCATAAATGTGAAGTTCATGTGAAGTATATTTTGAAGGGGTCATTTTAATACTCTCATGTGAAATCTATGGAAGAAATAGTAGATACCTTCTATAAAGCACACCAGCCTTTCTTTTTCTTCTAACATTCACTAGAATAAAACAAGTCAACCCCAGAAAACAAAGCTCTGTATGGTATGTTTGTCCTCATCTCAAAAGCAGCGTGGACTCAAGGTACACTAAGCAGAGGTACAGCAGCTGTCTCTCAGTCCAGTTTAACTTCTCTCCCTATAAGATTCTGTTCCGAGTTTTCCAGCCCACCTTAAAATGCAAAGTAACTATAGATTAAGCAAACCTGTATGATAAACTGTGTTTCTAGGAATATTCAGGAGCAAAATGCTGCATGTGTAATGATTTGAAGGGTGGAAATAGCAGTTGTGAAGCACTGAGATAGTGGAAAAGGGCTTGACAGTACAATGCATCTCCTGCTACAATATTTTGGGGCTGATTTTCTAAGGAGATGGGACAATTCTTCTCCAGTTTGAACTGGATTTTAAGAAAGCACATCTTAAAGAGAGTTCATTTCCTCAACTGATGGCACAGTAGGGGAGAGAGAGCAGCTGCAGATCAGTCAGCAGGTTTATGCTGGTGGCCAGTCGGCATGTGCCTAATGCTGTTGTAGGTGCACCGCTGCTGTCTCTTGCTGGTGATGTGCTGTCAGGGCACGTGTAGAGGCTTGAGGGGTTACTGCAGTCCAGATGGGAAAGGGATAAAGGTGAATGATGATATAAATCCATAGGAAATCAGGCTCTGCTAGTTGCTCTGTAAGTCATGTCACTTTTTTAAAGGTATGCCCCTAACAGTGGCATGTGCTGTTCCAAGCATATGGTTTTATTTTCATTGTACATGTAAGAAATGTTTCAAAACTTTCTTTCTCTCCTGAACAAAATACAGGCACTGATTTGACAGCTGCATTAATTGGAGAGAATGATTTTTGTAGTTCTGCCTTCACTGTTGTCCTCCCTTCTCCAACAACCTTCCATTAAAAATAAATTTTCCTCTTTCCACTAAATCCTGCTAGGACTGAATTTAATTTAAAATGTTTCCTTTTTTAATTCACTGTTATTTAGCATGTGGAGAAAAAAGGTAATTTTCCTTCCAGAAGATTAAGCCCCAACTTCAACTTTTACCGTCCCACTTTGCATTTTTTTCTTTACCTTCTTTATTTCTGCTTAGATGTATTTTTAATAGTTTGTGAGTTTCTACACTGAAAGCACTGTTTTCAAGGTTTATTTAGCTCTGGATGCAAATGCTGGTCCTAAAGCCAAACATGGGCATTGGCTCAGCAAAGTATTTGAGGCATCTGTCTAGTGTTACAGTGAGAATATTTCCAATTAAGTCAGTGGTTCAGTTCATCATTGGAGAAATTTCAAGAATCAGGCAGCAAATCCCAGTCTAGCAGTGAGATAGATAAACATGAACCAAAACACCTGGAGAAGCCTATTTACTTTAGCAGAGTGCCATGCAAACATGAAGGGTCTGTTTGTATTCTTTACTGCAAGATCAAAACCTGAGTGACTTGGATCCATCTCTGGCATGTGAGTGTGTTTTAATTTATATGAGAACACTAAGAAATGTGGGAACAGAAATGTCAGAAAAGTCAGTAATTAGACAATACATATCATTTGTGAGTTGTATAAACACATATAACATATTCAGGCAATAACCTGTATATCACCTCCAAAAGACCTTTGGTTTTTTAACATCTTTAAAGAGTGTCTAGAGCAGAAATTTAAATTTTTTTGTGATAACTGAGCAGTATCTGTGCTGAGACAAAAGCCTGTCACGTTCTGACTTTTCTTGCCTCCTTCCTTTTCAGTATGCCATGTTCTTGTCCCTGGTGTTCCTGGCTGAGCTAGTGGCTGGCATTTCAGGGTTTGTGTTTCGCCACGAGGTATGTGGAAATGTGCTGAGTTTGCATATGGCAGTGCCTTCCTGGGCAGGAGCTGCTGAGAAGTTCTCTGGAGCGTGGAGAATGTGTAGGTCGCTGAGCTCGGCGGCTCCATACACATCTCCAGGGATGCAGCTGATGTGCAACAATAACATGTACAGCTCTTAAAAACTGATGTGATTCCAAATGAAGGGATTTAGCCAAAGCTCTTGGCCTCAGCTGCCTGATAATTTACTCTGGAGCTATCGTTTTTTGTGTGTCCATCATGTAAGATCTTCTTTACTCTTTTACATATGCTGAGGACTGCAAAATAGATTAAATACTTTTCTTAAACGCAGCTTCTTCAGCCAGGCAAGTGCTTGTTTATATAAGGCAGAGAGCAATTCTGCATCAGACCAGACTCGATGTTTTGTAAATCTTTTTTTTTGGGGGGGTGGGAGGGAGTAGGATGGGATTTTGTTTCTATCCTGAGAATAAGGAGAGATTAGAAATAGAATGAGGTAGGAAACTGGGACAGGAAGAAGCTTTAAAAAAGCATGATGGTCTAGATTTGTAGTAGTACTTCTGCTTTATCCACTGTAATCAGGTCTACCTCTGGCTTCAAGTCCATGAACCTACATGCCATTAGTGCTGAACCAGGACAACCCCAGAGACCCTCTTTGTCTCTTCTCTTTGTATTAACTGGTTTTCTAGCCTCCTCTTTTGACATGAGATTTCCCTTGCTATAGGCTTTTCTGTTATCTACCCTTGCAAATGATGGATAGGTTTTAATTTGATCCTGAAATACCTCCTCAGTGTCAGGCTGCTGCTCCCTTTTGGGAGAGGCAGTCTCTTGCGAAGGTCACAGCCATGTGGGTTGCCCAAATCATCTGCTACCCAGCCTCTTTACCATCCAAAGTGCCTTTCCTAGTGATGTGCCTGACCTTCTCCAGCTGAGAGACCTCTTGTTCCTTACGCAAACGCCTTTGGTGCTGGGGACGAGGGTTGCTGCCCAGCTGGGGGATTCATGTCTTCTTTTGATGCCACTGGCTTCTGTCATCAGACTTAGTGCTGGAACAAAGTGTTTTGGGAAAAAGCATCAAAGGATATCTTTCTTATAGGTTAAGTCATTTTCTGTTTTTTAAAATGTAGCAGTTTGCTGGGGTAGTTTTCTTTCTATGTCCAATAGACCCCACTTGAAAAAGGGCATAAATGACTCCTGGCAGTTAAGAGGGAGCTCTGCCAGCTCTGAAAACACACTTAAAAATGAGTGGGAAGGGGTAGTTTGGATGCCTTGTTAGGTTTGGAAATGCATTTGCTTCCTGCGAAAACTGCTCCAGATGTTGTGCTTTTCATTGCTCATGTGTGCTGTTTTTTTCCTCACCCTCATAGATCAAGGATACTTTCCTTAGGACATACACTGAAGCAATCCAGAATTACAACAAGAATGATGAGCGGAGCCATGCAGTGGATAACGTACAGGAAAGTGTAAGTCTAAAATTGGATATTAAAAATTAATAAAGAGAGACAAAGCATACATTCCGATTTGATCACAGAACATGAAGTGTGGATGGTTCAATCTGCAAGCTGTATATTGCAAGCAAAATTAGAGGCTGGCAAAACTGATCTAAAGAAAAAGTATTTCAACTGATATGCTCGTGCAAGATGCCTAAGTTTTAATGAACAAGCTATCTAATAAAGACAGGGCCTGTCGCACTTGCTTGTTGGACCCAGATCTTGAGTTAGGTTTAGGGGCCAGTTTATCCCTTAAGAACACACCTTGTTCTTAAGGGAATCTGTCAAGGGGACTATGAAATGTAAATTTCAGCTGGATGAGACAGGATTTTATAGTCTAGCATCCTGTATCACTGAAAAATTGCATCAGTTCTCTTCACAAGTACAATGACAGGCTGGCCAAGGACACCTAGTGAGTTAAGGGGAGAAACGGAGTGTATTTTCTCCAGAGGAAAAGGGAGTGGAGAAGTGTGCTGCTGAGGTCAGCAATGAAAGCTGTTCTCTGGCCATGCTGGAAGGATGGATTAGGTGCTTGGTGGAAGAGCCTTTCTGACCCACACGATGCAGTAGCAGGGCAATGGGAGGTTGCTTTGCCTTCCAGCAGGGCACAGGGCACGAGCGAATGTTACAGCATGGCCAAACTAGTCGGAGATGCCAACCAAAAGGGACCAAGTCCACCAACTACAACACAGAGAGATAAAATTCACATTTAAATTCCTACTGGAAACTGTACCATAGCAAGCAGCTATCCCTTCAGCTCACAATACATTCTATGAGCCAACTTGCTTTTCATATGATTGTAACTTGCTGAACAGCTGAAATTTTAATGTAATTGTACTGATGACTTCTAGATCTTCATTAGAAATTACAACTACTATATTAGACCCCTCAGTGTGTTTGAAACTGTGCCTGTAACCTGTCTTCTCTGGGTTAGCAGATTACTGCACTGCTCTAAACTGAGTATATTCTGCCATCAGATTGTCTGTTTGCCTAATGTTAACCTGTGTTTTGAACTTCTGATTCCTTGGAGTTGGCCAAACTAAATAGTTTTGAGTAATTGTTCGGTGTTTCTGTCGTAGCAAAATGTTCATTTCATTTGTAGCTCTGTTTTTACAGGAACTGCATTTACAAGCCCTTTTCATGCAGAAAATTTAGCACATACTCCATATCTTTGAGTGAATGTCTTATAGCTTAGCATCTAGAGCAGAACATCCTTTCCAACTTAAGGTTTTTCAGCTGATTTCATAGACACTCTCTATGAACATATGGTCTCCTATTCATGGCTCAGTGAATTTTCCTAGAAATTATTTTGGTGAGTTAGAGAGGCTTGCTTCACCTTAGCAATTTGTACTAGTTTGACCCTGTATGTGTTTGGCAGCATGGCTCCCAGAGATTTCTGGAGCTGCTGGACACAAATCCCCTTGTTTTTCTTGGGGAAAAAAAACCTCTCCCTGCGAAGTGGTCTGGCGCATGATGGCAAAGGACATGCCAGAGGATTTGAAGGTGGTGGCCCTTCAACAGCCAGCATTGCGTGGTTGGCCTGAAGCGTGGCCCATCAAAGTCTGCCATAATGCTGGCCAGTATGGCCATCTGTAATACAGCAAAGCAATTTGGGAACACCACAGGTTCGACTCGGAGACGAGAAGGATGTAATTCTGTGTAATGCTTTGGGTTTTTTAAGGCCATTTTTTTTGAGCGCATTGTGAGGCTGTCTTGAATTTCCAAGATCATCTTTAATCGAATAACTAAATAAGCAAAGGAAACAAATGAAAAAAAACCAACAGACCTTCAACTAAAAAAGATGGCCTTATGGCTGGACCTTTGTCAAATGTCGCAAATAATAGCTCTGCTCATAAAATATCTTTTTTTTAGTAGGTCATCGGCTCCCACCTTCTGTAAATGACATTCCTGATACTTTTGTAATAAATGGGGTGGGGCGTGGTATCTGCTTTTCAAAACTGGAGACAACCTGTCTTTATTTTAATTACGAGCTTACTAAGTGGGCAGTGATGATTCTGTACTAGTTTTAATTCTGGCTGGTTTGTTTGTTTTAAATCTGCCTCTTATTCCTCATAGCTGAGCTGCTGCGGCATTCAGAGCTACACCAACTGGAGCACCAGCCCTTACTTCTTCAAACACGGCATTCCTACAAGCTGTTGCATGAACTCCAGTGACTGTAATACTCAGGATCTGCGTAACATGACCGTGGCTGCCACCAAAGTAAACCAGAAGGTACCAATAACGTTGTGCCAGAGGCAGTTGTTATGAAACCATCCAGTATGCCAGTGGAGCGTACGGCTGCTTAAAATTGCATTTTGTTTCAAATGGTTGGTTGATAACGTGTGTATTGGGCTGGAGTGATGGTAAGGATGGGCTTTGCCCCCCACTTGCTTTCAAATTCTTCAAGCTGGCCTTTCTCAAATGACCAGGTGCAGCGGCGTTTCTGATGAGGAGGGGATTTGTTCCCCTTCCTCACAGCAGAGGTTGAGGTATGGCGCTGCACATCGAGGCAGTGCTGGCCAGGCGCAGGACCACGAGTGGCACATGCGCTCGACTGCCCTTGAGGGTTAGGTCAGTCAGCACTTCTCTGCTTTTCTGCTCACTCCTGCTGAATGGTGTGGGGTTTTGTTGAGGACAAGGACATAGCTAGGAGGAGGGAAGGACAGGTTTTACTCTTGCTTATCTTCAAACAGTAATTTCAGCGCCGGAGCCTAACTGTCATGCCAAACAGAGACAACATGGGTAATTGACAACAAGCATTGTGGTTGGCTGGTACATTTACAACGACTCTTAAAATCTTTGGACATGTGCTGCTGCAAGCATAGCACAGCCAAAGTGACCCCCTCCCCTGGGGTCACCTGAAGGAGCAGGTTGGGAAAACAGAACAGGGTTGGGAAAGCAGGTTGGGAAAACAGGAAGAAAAGGAATAATTGGAGAACAAAAATACAGAAAACACAAAGAAAGGGAGGAATAAAGAGAAAATAATGCAGCATATATAACAGACACTGCACTGCAGAAATACAGCTCAAGCTATTGCTTTAAGTGCTAGTGCATCATCAATGGCCAAATCACCATGCTAAGTTGCAGCATAGCTTAGTCAGACTTAAGGATTATTTTCTTTTCTGTTTTTGTTTTCAGAGCTGAATTTAAAAAAAATAAATAAAAATCCTGAGTAGATAACAGGGGAAATATGGAAATACCTCTCTGTGTTCTGTTTCTGTCTTTTTCACCTCAGTCACCTGTGCATCAGGAGGTTGGAGTGGTGGCTAAGCACAGCCTGAAACATCTTTCTTTGAAAACCAGTCAAGTGGACAACATTTTCTAGCATGTATTAAAAAAATAAAACAACTAGAGGATTATTTTCCACTAAGTCTTTCTTTTCTGTAATAGTTTAATGAGAGCCACTTGTTGCAGACATATGTGGAACATTAGTGACGTCCATCTGTTAAGAAACTCACAGTTGCCACCACCAAAGTAATCTTGCTGGGTTGCGTGAGTGTAAAGGGTGAGCCGCTCCATTCAGCTGCACTTCATGAACTTGTAGTAACTTTCCATTTTTGTAGAAGTGGAAAGAAGGTGAGAGGCAGGACAGGGTGGATCTAGGAGATGTGCGGTACAGCCAGCATCGGCTGCAGCCAGAGTGCCTCCTGGGCAGCCCATCCTGAGCCCCTGCTTCTGCCCACTTTCCCAGCAGGAAAACTCTCTGGTGTCACTGGTACTCTACCAGCAGGTCTGACCTTTTCAGTTTGGGATGGCCGCGCACTCTGAACCTTTCCTGGCTGCATAACTGAGCAGGTGCCATTTGCATTCCCAGCACCGCTCTGGTGTTTCCCCAAAGTGCCAGGATTGCTCTGTGTGGTCTGCATGCACAGAGAAATCCCTGTCCACTTGTGAGTTCTTCTTTGCAAAGGATGCCTGCTAAATTGTAGGAAGCGGCTGAGGGATGAATGAGCTTGTGCTAGTCCAGGGCTAGTAACTCACTTCCAGCCACGCTTGCTCTTAAGCATCTCTCCTGTCAAATGCACGAGTCACCTGACAGAAAAGGACTGCTGATTCTTCAGGAAGCATTTGACTTAATTACATGATTTAATTACCTAGGGGAAGTTTGGATGTCCTGCGACATTGTGTCCCATTTTCTGGGATAGCCACTTGTAATCAAAGGTTGTAAAGATTTCTGTTTAGCAGTTGTGAGTTCTCGGAATTGTCCCAAATGTTTGAGGAAGGTGGGATGGTTCTGAAAGGGGCATGGGAATAAAAAGCAAGCAGGAGGAAATGTTGTGTGGCCCTATGCTTTCACTTCAGATAGGAAGCAAACGTCATTGCCTCTCACCTAAGCCCCTTGCTCATCTTGGAAATAGGCACTTTGCTCTCTGTGTTGGAGAAAAAGGAAAATACGTATTGTCTGTGTTGCGGAAGACCCTTGTTACCATTCCTGTGGATAAGCATATTTGGAATACATCTTGTTGGTGGATCTTGCAAAACTCTCAGTAAGACAAGTTCTCTATGAGCTAATCGCATTACTAGCAGTTTATGAGGACTAATGATGAATTATCCAAAGAGGATTAAACTGATCATCTAATTGCAGGACTGAAAGACAACATTCCTGGATTTTCTTTGCCAATTTTGCCACTAACTTGCTTAGTGACCTTGGGTAAATCATTTAGTCTCTCTGTTTCTCCATCTCAGACTAACACGTAAGTGAGAGCTGTCATTAGGATTAGCTACTTAATGTTCATTTAGTGCTTTTAATCTTCAGAGTTCATTACCAACAAACCTCAAGAACTTCTCTCTAAAATCTTAATAAAGGAACAGATGCATGGAGTCAAGAATGATCGGATGCTTGCTAAATTGTCACTTCTGTCCTCTGAATCAGCACCCAGATGTGCACACACAGTGCTTCACATACTTCTGTAATGTGTATGCAACTCTTGGGTGCTTCCTGCACTCTCACTCCATGCACAGTAAGGACTGAGCAATTAAGCCGTATTTATGCAATGTACTTCAGGAAACAGATTATTGTGATTTGGGAAAACAAAGTCTTCAAATGAAGAGAGCGATCACAACTCTCTCACTTGCATGTTTTTTTAACGAGATCTTCTGTCTCCCTCAAATTACCATTGCTGTTAGATGTTGCATCTCTTGAAGGCTGTTGAGCAGAACAGATTTCAGAAGAGCTGGGAGAACATTAAGCCATGTCAGACAGCATGAAAGCACTGCTTGAGAAATCTAATCTAATTTCATAACATGTAAGACACACACAACTATAGTTGCTTGATGTGTTAAATAAGCAAACTTGAATCTGCCATACTGTACACTGTTGTAAGATGTAATTAAGGATTAATATGTACACTTAAACATTTCAGAAATGAATTACTGCTGTGTTGGTTCTCAGCTACTAGTAGGTTTACCACTTCATTACTCTCAGGATTAAATAAAATGTCTTCTGATATTATAAAAGAGGTTAAAGAATTGATGCAATTTAGTTCACGAATGGCCTGTCTTTAACAAAGGACATTGTCCTTCCCTTCTAGCTGTTATTTTTTACAAGCATCTAATCCTCTGAGTTCCTACAGTGTTTGCAGAAGTGAGGGGTGTGTGGATGGAGGGGAAACATGGAACACTTCTCTCTTACAGAACGCAAGTCCAAACTGGGAAGGGGAACTCACTGTTATTTCTGTTTTTTCCAACTTCTGATAAAGTGGATAAAGTTATAACATGAAATAAAATGCCTTGGGACTGGCCTTAGGCTGAGAGTGGTGCTGGTCATTTGAGGAAGCGTGGCAGAAGGGCTTGAGAGGTGGCTTTGGATTGTATGGACAGATGGGTTAGTAATGAAAGAAAAAGTAGATGTCATCTTTCTTTTTTTTTTTTTCCCTTTTTTTACCTACACAAGTTTTGCGTCACTTGTGTAGATTCATTTAGGCACCACAAACTAGGAAAGCTAATTTCAAATGCTTTTCTGAGAGGTAGAGTAGGTGAGGGGAGAAACTTGGTGAAAATTATCATACTGAGGGGGGCATCTCAAAACAGCCTATCCAAGAGAAGGACAGAAATGCATATGAATCTTCTGGCCCTGGTGTGGGCTGTGAATTGAGGCACGAGGAAGCAAGTCAGATGATGGAGTCAGGGTCTGAGCTAGAGAGAGAAAGTTGGGTTTGGGGAGCAGGGCAGGGAATTTTATGTCCAAAAGCAAACAAACCAAGAAATTTCATACAAAACCCTTGATAACTTTGTTATATGGCTTAAAGTTATATACTACTCAGTACCTTGCCTGGTGTCCTTTGACAGGCAAAGGCAAGCCAAATGCCTCACTGGATGCCTGAAGCATGCTTGTATTAAATATGTGGAGTGTTAGGAGATAAGTATCATTTATTCATTTTTGAAACCTGTATTGTATTATAACATTACCGTATATTGTTACTGGTTTGGTTTCAGGTCAAAGCTATATTAATGTTTTTTAAAACAATGCAAACTGACTTTCTTTAGTAAGACCTATAAAAATGAGTGCAACATCACATTTAGCTTTTAAAAGTACTGAAATACATTTGTTTCTAAAAAGAACTGGTTTTGCCACCGCTTTCCATCGTTTACTCACACTTGCTATTAAATAAAAAGGTGACATTGTTGGAAATTACAGCAAAAATATTGTCTAGCCCAAGTCCATTTTAAATGAGAAATTTGTATGTATGCATTTGTGGTAGGGAAGGTTGATACAAGGAGTGATTATGTTTGTTTTCCAGGGCTGTTATGACTTGGTGACCAGTTTTATGGAGACAAATATGGGAATCATAGCTGGAGTGGCTTTTGGGATTGCATTCTCACAGGTAAGTGCATAAATGCCTCCCTCGCCCCCCCTTTTTTTCCCCTCTCTCTTTTTCTTTCCCTGGACTTCAAGAAAGGAAGGATTATGGAAAGGGACTGAACTCAGCATGCTCATTAGTCCTGAGGTCATCTGTTCATTGATTTTCTTTTTTTCAACTTAAATGAAGTTTCTCCTTGGGAATATCAGTTACGGTTGAGCTAATGACTAGCTCAAGGAAAACAACTTGTCCCTCCACTGGGTCAAATAGAGGTTAACCCAATAAAACATTGGCTTAAATGGAGCATAAACAGCTAAGAAGACAAATAGCTTATCCATTGTTTGGATAGGCTTCTATCTTCTAAGTACCCTTATTTTTTCTTAAAGGAGTCTAGAATTCAAATAAAAGCGTACCTTCAGGCCTCCCCATCCTGGACCTGGAGCCTGGAGGGGGCACCTGGTTTTGGTGACCAATTTTTTTTTTTTTTCCCCCCTTTTAGCACTGAACACTCAGCAGAGATCTGCCAAAACCAGATTATTAAACCAACTCCTTGCCTGCACCAAAAGGAGTTTGGCATGGGAGGGACAAGAGGAGAGCTAAGAAGGTGTTTGCTGCTCCCTGATATTGACACTGCCTTTACCTGGACAAGAATTGGGGAAACTAAAGGTCTGGTCAGAATTTTCTGATCAATAAGGGGCAGGAAAACACCTGCATCTATCAACAAAATGCTCCTTTGTACTAGTCACCTTGTGTGTGATGGCAAGGACTCTCCTGGAAGCAGGCAAAAATGAGAAAGAGGGAAACACGGCCAATGCAAAAATGCTTGCAGAATGGTTCAGCAAAATGCACAGTGACATGCATGATGCCTGAACCGTTTCTACCCGAGAGGCAATCCGCCTTCTCTTTGCAGAGAGTACATAGTACAACTGCAGATGTTGTATTCAAAAACTCTCATGCAACTTTCATTTGCTTCATTCACACAATATTAAAAATCTGGGTCCTGAGGCAACACTGAAAATATGAATATATCTGTTGAATGACTTATGTTTATCCAGTGGCTGGAAAAAATGAGGTGCTAGGAAAAATCATTTGACTTCTTCTTAAAACTCATGAATTCAGTTAGCAAGCTGTAGGTTTACACTGTGCTGCACTGGAAACAAGAGATTTGCCAGTGCTGTTGCCAGTGATGGCCAAGTGAATTAATGGGAGGGCTGTGGTTGCCCTCTTCCCCTGCTGCCCCATGTGGTCAGCCTGTGCTTGGCTGCAAGGTGTTTTAGTTATATCTCTCTGAGGTTTCATTTGCTCAGCAGTTGCAATGGCCTCTAGATTCTTCAGAATAACTGTCCCTAAGCCGTGTGGAAAATGGCCACCACATCCTCTCGGTCAACATACGGTCAACATAGGGCTGAGGGAGCCCTAAAACTGTCTGGGCTCAGACCAGCTCACTGCCCTGCCTTGGCATCTGGAATCCTGATGCCTTGTAGCCTACGTGTTAGACGTGAGAAGCCCGTGATTTGGCCTATCGGCCTGTTTCATGTGGGCGTAAACGTTGGCTCATCATACAGGCAGCCACCCAGGGCATGCGTGTGGGCATCAGGTCCTCGGGATCCAGAAGTGGTGAAAACACCAGTCTGGAGCTGTTGGTGCATGGGGCCCGGGGGTTTTGGGGGGGGGGGGGTTAATAGGCTATTCTAGTTGTTGTTGAATGGTCACGGTTGTCTTGATACTCTTCTCCGACATTGATTAAGACTTGATTACTGCTATAGGACTCTGAGCTCTTATTTCAGTTTGGTTTCTAGACAGCCAGAAGTCTATAAAGCATCTTTTAAAATGCCTCATGTAAAACTATCCAAAAGAAAAATGGGATGTGTAGAATTTTACAATTCATACATTGCTGGGGAAAGTGCCTCAGTCAGGACCAATGCTACCTGAAAGCCTTTAATCGATGTATCATAGGTACGATAGGCAAAGCATCATCTTACCTTGCCTGAAAGTCGTTTGCAGCTGGGAGGGAGACTGTAGGAAGAGTGCAGCTGGAATTGTTATTATTTTGGCACGTGTCTGGGTGTTTACTGTAGGTCATCGGTTGTTTGCGAGCTCCGTAGAGGAAGGTGGGTGGGCAGCGCGGGCAGAATGTGGCCCCTGCAACGGGAGCCCTTTGGCACAAGGCAAAATCAGTGTGACAGGCTGCAGGCAGCACAGGGAGGAAGGCACTTTGCTGCTGCGCCTCCGAGTGAAAACCAAAGTATGTTTGGATGTGGCGTTGGCAGCTCACGCTGCTTGATGGCAGCGTGTGTCCTGCTGCCAGCTGGGGATGTCGCTCCCCTGCGTAAGCGCAAGGCTCTGGCACTCCGAGTTGATATCCAGCTGCTTGGAGTGTTTGCGAATGTGTAAAAAGGAGAAGAGAGGGGATGCAGGGGAGAAAAATGCATCTTTCCTGGGGCGTGAAGAGTAGAAGGCAGCCAGTTAAAATTTACTGCCTAACCTGTTTTGCTGGACCCAATTAGGGATGGTGTTTACAAATTGATTTCAGGTTAACCGTGGCTGGCAGTGATGCCAGGCAGTGCTCCAGCTGAAGGCGAGGTTTTGCTATTCCTACTGAGAATAGGTTTAATCGAAATAAAAGACAAATTAGATCGTGTTGCTCTTCTACAGTAAAGCATGCTCAAGGGCCCTTCCTTCACATGATTTGTTAGCTGTTGACTAGCATGGGGAATGTGCTGATTCCCAGAAGTAGGGAAAGTTGATGTAATGGCATTGCACATCTTATAGGCCTGGCACAGACCTCCCAGTCAGAGTCAGAGTTTTAAAAAAACTGCTGCGTTGCTGACATTGTCTGCACTGCTCCTCGGGTTTGAAACGATAACAATAAAATACAATTTGATTGGTTTTGGACTCGGATGCCAATGCTGACTTCCAGCTGGAATAATTTCAGTTTAGCAGGTGCTCTTCAGAGCAGCAAAATGATCTCTGTGTTGTGCCCAACAGAGAATAAAATTATGCAAGCAGCATAGACGATGAAGAGTTTTGCCTAGATAAAACTACAGTGCAGGCGTTGGCTTAAGAGGTGCAAGAGACAGAGTCTAGAGGGGTTTATAGATTGTGGTTGCAGTAGAGTCCCTGAGTAGGGGAGTCTCAGTACAGTGTTAAGGCCAAATTATTCCCTTTGTACTGAAGGACTGGAAGTCAGGTGCTCTTCATGTGCTCAAAACCAGTTCTTGAGCACACACAGTTCCCATCATTTGACGATATGTCCTCAGGCAGCTACAGTCCCTCTCTACAGTGCAACATCCACCTGCCCTCTTTACTGTCAAAGTTAATGTGAGTAGCTCTGCCTGGCTGTGGATGCAGTTCTGGTGCAGACAGACATCATCCACCTTGTCTGCTGCACCTCCTGTCTGAGTATAGGGAGGCTGAGACTTGGCCCTAGCACAGGATTACACCTCTGTCACCCCTTGCACCAGGATTAGGGAGTGGGATCCGTATCGGGATCCAATATGTGACTTGAAATCAAGATCAGGCTGCTTCTAAAGACTAATCAGTGTGAATTCAGCATGGAGATAGGACCTGTGCCAGAGGCATGCCACGGCACAGGAGGCTGACTCAGGTAGGCAACATGTGACATAGAAAATTCTGTCTTCTAAAATAGAGCCAGGGAACCTGGATGCTTGAAGATTTGCATTTTGAGAATATGGCAAGGTAAATCATTGAGCTAAACAATTATTCCTGATGGATAAAAACCCCTGGTTTAGCTTACCTAATCTACTGACAAATTCCAAGTTAGTTCAGCACATTTCTATTTATAGAAATTCTCTCAAAGAGTGAGAAATGGTGAAGATACCAAGACCCAAAATAAAATGGAAATTCAAATTGCACTTCAGTTTCTCCTCAATATAATAAGATGTAATAAATACATCATGCAGGACAGCTTCCAGTCAGTGTTAGCTCCTGCTAAATAACTATATTAAAAAGCCAGTTGTCATGTATATGATAGGAGATAAGATTGCTAGGAAGTTGCTGTGGATGGATTTCAGTGGTCAGAACTGAGATATGCCTGAGATCACTCCTAGAAACCATGGAGAGATAAAGAACTCATGCACTGCATTGTGCTTTCTGGAATGAGCTTTGGCCAACAGGATGGTAGTATATGAGATGCACCTGAGGGATGTGGGTTTCCCAGTGCTCTAAACCAAAGTATTTGTCAGCATTTTCAAGTTTCCTGTGGCAAGACCAGAGGTCCTGAGGCAAACTCTCAATTTTCCATATAATAGTTCAGAAGACCAAGATAATCTTAGAAAAAAGGGAAGAAAGGGAAAAAGTGAGAGAGAATACAAATGCAGAACCAAGTCTGGCATCTTAGCACTTAAAAAACTGGGACTGTAAAATAAAAAAAATGAATAAATGGATTAAAGTTGAGATGGGACATTTGAGAGACAATGGGAGCGAAGGGAAATGAATGCAACTTCTGGCAAATGATTTCTTTGACAGAATCCTTTTATGCCAATTCCTCTGGTTTTTCAAAGGAGCTGCAGGGACTTGCTGCACAACAGGATAAGGGGCTTCCTCCCGTCTGAAGAGCAGAGATTGCATGTGATCAAGCAAATACAGAAAGCAAGGGTGGGTGGAGAGTGCTCATTTGTGGTTCACAGACTGGGAGCCTCTAACCTGATGTAAAGGCAGAGGACCGTAGTTATGCCTGTAATGAAAGAGCACCGTGAGGAAAATTCAGCAACTTAATACAGTATCGCCTCTTCTTGGCTACAGGAGGGACAGTGCTCTTGTGGTTAAATGTGGAAGTCTACACACCTTGGAAAATAGATGTTTTTATATGTTTTCAAAGTACTTCTAAGATATTTATCACAGCTCTGCTATGTCCTGGTAATAGCTAGAAATGCTGTGTAAAATGTGTATGCAATGGCTCGATATGCATGCCATTATTTCTGAAATACAGAAGCTTAATATTATGGTACTATAACCACTTAAATGCATAAACCAGCATATGGACAGAGCAAAGAATTAGTAAGTGGGCCAAAGATCAGAAGATACATTCATGTGTAACTTGCCATTCGTCTTACGAGTGACTTGAGTAAATCAAAACATTGTCACATGCCTGCAAATGCTGCAAAGCTTAGACAGGCTGATTATTAGAGTTACAGCCCGTGTAAAACAGAAGAATCCCTAATTAAAGGTAGCTGCGGAGGTCTGCTACAGCTGAAGGGGGAAAGAAAAGCCCATGGCTTCCTCTTTGTATGGGCTGCAGCATCTTTCCCCTTGTAAACCTGATACAAGCAGCAGGTTGTGGTCAGGAACAACAATGGCCATAATCTGGGTGCTTGTGATGGGAAATAATAGGTACCTCGTGGCACAGGTACTTAAAAAAACTTTAAAAAAAAGTAAACTTGAATGTACATACGTTGTTGGCCATTGTAGGATGAGGGAGGAACTGATTTGGGTCTGGGCTGGAATTTGCTTAGTGAAAATAAATAGGATTAAATACGCTGTGAAGTTCTTCTTAATTCAGTAAGGCAGAGAAGTAACTTGTGAGACCAGCCAAGGAAAGTGAGAAAAGACTGAAAATTACCACAAACACAGAAAAGTGATAGCGAAGCGGGTGGGACAGGGCCACCCAGAGGCGCTTGCTCTGTTCTGCCTGTCAAAGCACGGAGAAATACATACCATTCTCCAAAACAGAAATCTCCTTCTCCAAAACAGAACTGAGCTAAAGAAACATCACACAAGTCAGCAGTGGGATTGTCAAAGCCTCTCCAGTAAGCCTGCAGAATGTGGTCGGTTTTCAGCAACACTTTCCAAACTGCCAAATTGGTAGAATCATCCTCCCAGTGACTGGAGCATTTAAGTGTGGAAATTCAAAGCCCAATGCAGGCATCCTCATCTTTGCTGGTCCCTGGACTCCTGGGCAAGTGCATGAGCACTCCAGCTACCAAATAAGTTTCCTGCCTGAACATGCATCTAGAGAAGTTTAGTAGAAGAGGCAACAAGATGGCGAAAAGGTCTTCTTGGTATCGAGTGAGATTTTCAAAGCTGAGGAGGGTTTTCTGCACCCACATCTCTGCTGACAACTGAAAACACAGCCCCTGCACCCTAGTAGCTTAAGTTTTTACTGGAGGTGAACACAGGGTCAGATGGTCATCTGTGCCCCACATCTAGTTATAACCAAGGCAGTGTCCTCCTCAGTATTTGGTGCCAAAATCGGGGGGTGTGGGGGAGAATATTGGGAGTTCAGCCTGCTTTTAAAGGTGACTCTGTGCCCTTTTGAGATGCCCAGAACAGTTCTGGTGGACACTGAAACAGGAGAGGGAGCAAATTTCTGGGAAGTGAAGCGTGGCCTGACCAGGAATGTGACATCTCAGAGGCAAGAAAACAATTTATCTGGATTTGAGGTACCCTGGCTTGGTCTTGCTCTGGGCTGATGCCAGCCCAGATCAAGCAGTTGGCTGGTATAGAAGACGTATATTTTGATGATGATCATGTTAACAGGGAGCACTGACAGTCCAGGGGAAAGGACACGCAATCCCAAGCGTGAAATAGGAGCCAGTTTGGACGAGCAGCCAGCCAGGCGTTATCTACACGTGCTCTGCGGGGTCTGAGGGAGCTCCGCTGCTGCCAAAAGGTTGTGATCCCCTTCTCAAGCACCGTTCCCCGCAGCAGAAGGAGACGGGCAGAGGTGGTGCCCCACGGGCACGGGCGAACTGGCTGGAGCGGCCGTGACAGCCCTTGCTTGAAGCCAGGTCCAGGGAAGGCTGGTCCGTCTGTAGAGACGGCCCTCTGGCCTCACCCCTGTAGCCGGGGATGAGCTGTAACAATCTGGATATGCTCGTGAGTTAATTAATTGACCAACCCAAATGAGAAAAGCGAGGTTGAATTATTTATAGTATATTAACGCTGTTGGCATATGCGGGAAACGCTAACAAACTGCAATAGGCAAAACATTGAAATGACTGAGTGCTTATTGACGAGTGGAAGCCAGGGATCTGTTTTCAATAATCTGAGTGACAGCCAAGGGAATAGCGAAAGACTTTTTTTTTATTTATTTCCAGATTTATAATGCTCATTTCTCTGGTGCTGCATTATTTGTAAAGAAAGCATAACCACCCTGGGGCATTAGGAAGCTTTTCCCCAGCACGCTGTTAAACAAAGTTAAGGGGACCGCCAGCTCTCGGTGGCGGTGGCTGGTGGTGGGGGACCCAGGTGGAGCTTGCGAGTGAAACGCAGCCGGTACCCGGCCGTTTACCCATCCACGCCTGACTTGGCCAGGCAATGACAACGGGATTGGAAAGTAGCAAAAAGGCATGCTGCCTGTCAAATAAACACTCTCTGATAACGATCGAGAGGAAGATCCGACAAAGAAAAACGGGAGATTTCAGTGCTGTTTTTCTGCTTAGAGTGGTCCTTAAAATAAGGCATAAATTCTATAGCGCATAATAACTCCAGAACATGAAATCTTTGCTCACCATGGCTTCTCCTTTGCTCTGCATTCATTTAACTTAAGTCCTCCTATTCTACTTCTATTCTTGTCTGGAACAGTTGATCGGGATGCTGCTGGCATGCTGTCTGTCGCGGTTTATTACTGCTAACCAGTACGAGATGGTGTAACAAGGTGAGCTTTCCCCGCTTTCCATGCAGTATTTTATATACACCTCAGTATATTGCCATGGCTGTGCTGCTTCTGCTGAAGATAGCAGGCAAGTTTGCCCAGCATGTTCGTCGAGAATTAAGTCTTCCCACAGGATTCTTTGCTTTGGGATTTTCATCCCAATATTCTGTCTGGTGGGAAAAAAAGGGGAAAATGTACTGTCGAATGTTTTGTCATTTCAGTATTCTTCTTGAAAAGAGAGGGCAAAATACCTGCCATGACCGCTGTTAGCAACCAAAGCAACCCACTTCTTTGTTTTTTTTCTCCCCCCCTGCTCCCCAGTCTTTCAGAAGCGCGAAGTCCAGAGCCTGTCTGAAGATCAGGAGCTGCAGAATTGGAGAAAGACTGAAACGAATGTTATAGCACCCACTGTCTCTCGCACGCACGCACGCCCACACCCTCACAAGCAAGCACGTGCGCGCGCACACTCGCCCCCCACCTCCCGAATTCTGTCCCACGCGTAGTGTACCATTCTGTGAAGTACCGCGGTGCCACCGAGAGCAGCTGAGTCCCCTCGGCCTCCGGACCCAGACCCCATCCCCGCGGCTCGGCGTAGGATGGCACCGTATGTATGTTCTTGGTCACACAGTAGTTGCATCGTAAGTTAACAAAGGTAATTCATTAACAGCATTGATCGGGCTGTGCATGTAGTGACTGGAGGGCATAATTAGCCTTTCACCATGGTTAATAAGTGTTGCACACGTTCATATAAAAACAGTATATGAAATATATATTCTTTTGGGTTTATCTTATTTTCTTGTTTTGTTTATTGCTTTACTAAGGTTTTCATCCTTTCCCCCTTCCCTGCGCCTGCCCCCCTTCCCCAAAAACAAAGGAATCAGTAACATAACATAAAGATACTTGAAAATGATGTTAAAATGTTGTGCTTGAAGGGAACCGTTATTCCTGATGTTCTTCTACATCTTTGATTCTTACTCAGTGTTGTATGCCTAGTGCGTATCCCGGTAGGCTTTGTCTAGTGCATTTTGCCTCTGAACCTGATCCTGTGTAATACTGTTATTAAGCTGTGTTGTTGCTTACTGTGAAGGCAGGAATTTTGCTTCCTTTATTTTTATTAGGTAGTTATGAACTAATTGAACTGTGCTGTACTGCGGCCTTCATACTTTTTTCCTGTTCCTTCTTTTTCTTTCTTTTTGCATTGAGGTTGCAGCCACCAAATACATTGTTGAATCAAATTGAAATAAAAACACACACACAAAAAAAAAAAATCACAAAAAAAACAGGCATATGAAATATTTTTGGGGGAAAGCAAAAGTTTAAAACCTTTTTAAAAAAATAGGACTTTTTTAATAATGCCTCTGTCTAGCATGCCAACGAGAATGCATTGATATTGTGAGTATTTGTGATATACGTATTAATAAATGGAACCATTACAGATTTCTAGCCGCTTCCTTTTCGTTCTTTAGCCGTAACAAAACTCTTTCGAGGGGCGAAGTGAACAGCAAGCACAAGTGCACAGCTTGGAGTGGCGTGTCTTTATGCGTATTTTGACGACTAACTTGTTGGTGACAGAAAAATATTACTACCCTGGGAAAAAAAGAGAAAGGGCTGGAATTGTTTCAAAACTCCTAGAAAACCTTCCACAGCTGGTGTCACCACGTGACAAATACATACCCTCTGCTTTGCAGTTTTTCTTCTTGTGACTGATAACGATCTGCAGTGTTGTTCTTATCCCGTCCTTAGTGCTGTGCGAGATTTTGGCATTAAGCATTTCTCTCTAATTTTGGTGAGGGTGGGGAGAAGAGGGACTTCTTCTGAGGGGGGTGGGTCATAGCCATCGTTGCTGCTTTCGTGGAGAGGCAGGCACTTACCTCTTTCTCATTTGAATACGTGAAGCGTTGAAGATCTGACAGAAAGCCCATGAAAGTTTAAACCTGGAAGTTTTGGACCGAGCCCTTTACTTTGGCAATGTGGACAGAGAAGACGATATGAGGAGGGAAGCCCTGTACCCTTCTGGCTGCGGAGGAGCCCGTACAGCTGCCGGAGTCCCAGCCCGTCCTCCGTCCGTCTGTCCATCCGTCAGTGCCACCCACCCGGTTACTGCGACCCTCCGCCCGGGGGGGCTGCCCTGCGTGGTGCCTCCAGCATCATCTCCCCATGAACCTCGGAGCGGTGCTGGCGCGGTCGGTGCGCTCTCACCCACGACTATAAACGGGCTGGCAGCCGCACTGGCAAAAACCCATCGGCGTATGCCGAGGCGGCACGTCTTAAAAACCCCGGTGGCATCTTTGGCTTTATTCAGAGAGCGCTTGCAGAGCAGGGAAGAGAAATAGAGGTTTTTAAATGAGAGAAGAAGCTGGTCCACAAATTTAAATCTGCCCTCAAAGCATCTGCCGTGAGGGAGCGGGCCGTCTTTAAACGTGGAGAATGCCCATACAGGTCCTGTATAAATGCTGGGCACTTTGTGGGGGACAAACCCACTCGGCGTGGGTCGCAGCACTCGCATTTGCAGTCCCTTCTGAGAGCTTAAAAACAGTCGCAGCCGCTTGCTGGGTTGCTGGGGCTACGCGATGCTGGAGCGATGCCCTTCTCCCGCAGGCGCAGGAAGTTCGCGGGGGGATGTTTTTCCACACCAGAAAGAACTGGCCCACCAGCTGCCCCAGTTTCCCTCCCCTATTCATCCCCGGGCAGGTCTCCCCTGCCCCACGGAGGGGAGGGAGGGAGGCAAGGCTGCCGCCTCCTCCCTCAGGAGCCACCAGCGACCTTCCGGAGTGGAAAAGCACCAGCCTCTCTTCGGTTTTCTTTCCTTCTTTTTTTTTTTTTTTTTTTTTTTTTTTTTGAAAGAAAGAGTTGTTTGTGCCAAGAGCTGTTTCTTTTGAAAATGCTGATGTTGGGTGACAGGTCAGCAGGCCCCTGAACTGCTCCAGCTTGCCCCTCCCCATTCAGTAAAGCATGTGCTCAGCTTTAAGGTGTAAGCATTGAAT
Source organism: Haliaeetus leucocephalus (assembly GCF_000737465.1). Lineage (NCBI taxonomy): Eukaryota > Metazoa > Chordata > Aves > Accipitriformes > Accipitridae > Haliaeetus > Haliaeetus leucocephalus. The sequence goes on from NW_010972753.1 coordinate 8,311,164, forward strand.
TAAGTCCATTCAGCAAAGCCCTTCAGTGCATGCTCAATTGTTGCCCTCAGCCCAGCAGCACTCCCGCTCGTGTGGGGTACGTGAGTTAACTGGGCTCTCGACTGCTTCCGTGGAGAGGATCAGGCTGGTGAAGGACCCACCAAGGGCTTCCCCGGCGAAATTCCCCTGGCTTGTACTGGGGCCACGCAGCAGCTCCGGCAGGGAGGGATGCGCTAGCTGGCACCGTGGCATCCCCTGCCATGGGCGCAGCATCCCCACGCTTCCATCCCTCCCTCCTGGAGGGAGAAGCGAGGCGGTGGAAAGGAAACAAAGCCGGAGCTGCCGAGTATGGGTTGATGTCAGCCGGGTGGGATTTTGCCTCCAGAGGTGAAGCTGGAAGGGGGTACTGGGAGGCTGAGGTCCACCCTCTGGCATGAACTGAATCGGTGGCGCAGGGCTCCGGCTGCGCTGGGCTGGCTTTGGGAGTCAAAGCGGGTGATGGGGTCGCTGGACGAGTCCCAGGAGGAACGGGGCATGGCTGGGGGACAAGGGGAGTGGGAGATGGAGCGGGACTGTGGGAGGAGGAAGAAAGGGCATTGAGATCACCGCGTTTTGGTCCCGGTGAGCTGCTGCCTTGGTTTGGCTGCAAGGTGGACCAGTGACCTTAGCTGGGCTATGCTGGCTCCCAGGGCTTGCTTCTGCTGAGGAGGACAGCCCCGAGCACTGCTGAGACAATATTATATTGCTGTAAAGGTGATTTTTCACAGTAGCATCAAACTGCGGCTCTGGGAGCGGGTGGCCGTGCTGGAGGGCCTTGCTGGGTGCTGCCGTCCTTGGGCGAGCATCGCTGCGGAGGAGGAGATGGGCTTTGCGGCACTGCTCACGGGATTTCAGCCTGTTGCTCCTCGAAGGAGCCAATGCAGCAGCTAAAATGATTCTGTCTTCTGTGGCTCTTCCCTTTGACTTTAATGGGTCATTACTCTTTAAGATAATTTTAAGATTAGCAAATTAATTTGCTGCCAGCCAAGCCCCATGCATAAAATACCCGGCATCCCACTGGAGGGGGAGGATTGATCGGGATGTCAGACCTACCAGGGCTGAGTTAGGGCTGCTTCAGTATGAACCTGTATAGTAAAAATAGGAATCTTCATAATTCAACATGCAAATGACACTTCTGCTTTTTTGTAAGTAAAAGTGGTTTGCCGCCCAAACGTGTAAAGGCTGGTCAACTTTCTGCAAGCTGCTTTTACCAGCTTGGCCTGATTTTGAAGAAAAAAAGCTGTTGCTTTTGCCTTTTGCTTGTCATTGCACCGGTTCCTGTTGCAGTCAGGAAACGTTTTATTCAAAGGACATTTCATTTTTGCCCGGTGTAACTGGAGATACTTGGTACGTGCGAGCTCATTAAAAGCGAGCCGTGCTGAGGCAGCAACTCTTCAAGCTCTGGAGTCTGTTCTGCTCCGTGGTAACTGCAGTGTGGCTATTTTTGGTCTCTGCTGAAGCTATCTATAGGTGACACCAAGTACTTATTTTAGATGGCAGTCCTTCTGTGTAATCGATAACAGGGGTGTGTATATACATACACATATATACAGCATCCCTGATGCGCTATACAACTGTAACTCCTCATGTGATGTATATTCCCAATGCAACTACTAAATCACTAGAATGCTATTTTTTATTCACCATACTCATATAACACAGTGTCTTGGCCAAGACTTTCAGAAGCAGTAGATTTCTGGCAACCCCCTAGAGGTATTTCCAAAATGCTCTAGCTTTCAGAAAGTGCCAAGCGACCTCCCTTTTGGGAATCCAGCCCTTTCAAAACCTCTCAGGGCACTCAGAAGTGAAAAGTCCTTTTTGAAAGCCCTATCTGTTCTTAAAATGGGGATTATTCATCCAAGTGAAAAAAAAAGAATTAATATTTTAAAAATTGGAATTATTTCCAGAGGGGAAGCAAGGACAGCTTTCTGGCTTGCATGGAAGCCATGGTTTGTGTGCTTTATCTTCTTGAGTAGAGAATCGGAAAACATGGTGTGAGAGAAGGCTGATGCCCATTAGGAGAACTGCTGGGCTAGGACAGGGGGAGAAAAAAGAGCAAAAAATATATAAACTTCTTTTTTTTCAATCAGAAGGGTTTGAAATGGGAAGTTTCTCAACCTGGTCGCGTGTCTGACACGGCAGAGCAGCAATCTCCAGCTCCAAGCTGAGCAGGTTCAGTAGCTCAAGCCTGCAGCAGGGAGGTCTGTGGTCCGGTCCGGAGGGGACTGTTGCCTGCCAGGACACCTCTTATGTCCTGCTGATGGTGAGAGCAGCCTTCTGTGGGACTCTGCACGTGTCAGACTGCTAGAAACTACCGCGGGGCACATGCAATGAAATTCACGGCCAGCGTCTATCCGTGGCACTACCTGAGGCTTTGCAGGAGCGGTTTGACACTCGTAGTTTCCTACCCTGGCTCCCACGGGCTTACTGTGCTTCTCTGGGATTTACCTTTAATGTCATGTTTGTAAGTTATTGCTTGCTCAAAAGAACTGGTTAGTGCTTATATTGATTATTTGGTTCCTTCAGCCCTTTGGTTATTTGTAATTAAAAGCAAACAAAAAATTGCCCAGAATTCTCTTCCTCCTGGAGTTCAGTGTGACCCAAATGACAGATGAATGAGTCCTTCTCCCAAGTATAGGAACTGGTACATTGAGCCCGTGGGTTATTGCTGTGTGCTACTCCGTTTACCTTCATGTAATCCTGGTACTTGCAGGGCCGGGAACTGCCTCTTCCCTGCAGGCGAGGTGGAATTCAGCCTTGCAGGGAACCAGCCCGAGCCCTGTGCGCTCCCTCTGCCGTGCCGGCACCGACAGCCTGCCAAAATCAATGCCGTGCCTTGGAGGAGTGCGGAAAACAGGTCTCCACTTGCTGTGTGGAAGCATGAGGCAGCGTGAAGGCGTGAGACTCAGAAAACCCTGGCCGGCACCACAGCAAGCTTGAGCACCGAACTGAGCGTAGACCAGCATAGTCCACCGGTCTTTTTGTAATGGTGGGGTTTCCTCCCAGTGCTCACCCGGATAACCTAGATGCTCCCTGCTTGTTTGGACTAGGCATTTCAAGTGCTACAATGTGAAAGGGAAATCAAAAAGCCAATCAAAATCATCTCTATGAGACCCATTCAATAAAAAAGTTATTGGCAATTAGCACGGTTTTTTATAAAAAAAGTAATTAGCCTTCCTGCCCTGAGAATTAATGAATGCTTTTCATTACACCCCGAGGGGTAGTCAACCCAATAATAATCCACTTCAGATGAATGTTGTTCTAAAACGATGTTGTCTGACAACGCAGGCGGCGGGACGGTCACAAACAGGAGGGAATCCTACTCTGGTGAGCACTGGAGCCGGTTGCTTCAAAATGAAAGGCCATTAATAATTTGCTTGGATTAGTGCGGTAGACTCGAGTTCTTACTCATTAAGGAGATGAAGCAAAGCGTACAAAAAGACCAGCACCTCATTTGTCCCCAGGTGCAAAGCTTAGGAAGCCAATGGAGATGCAATAGTGCTGGCTACTACCTTTTGCTGGATGTGTCCGTATACCTCGATGGGGTGGAACGTGACTTGGCTGTGTGGCTGTCTGGACGTGGTGATTTTACAGTCAGAGAGGTGTTTAGCCGAGTGGCAGAGGGTTGTGTGCTCCTGCCGTCTGCCCTTCGCTGCTTAACCCATTGGCACCACAGGGAATGAGCACCAGGCGACAGCATCCCTTCCCCATTGCTCCCGTTTGACTGTTGGCATTTTCAGCGACGTATGCCTCGGTGCAGATGCAAAAATCACATTGACTTCTCCGTTCAGTGGCTGTCCTGCTCTGACAGCCCATCCACGGTCATCGCGGCTGCCCGGTTCTCCTCGGGGTGGTCCCTGTCAGAGGAAAGCCCTCAAAGAGCGAACAGATGAACGACAACTGCCCTTCCCCTGCCCTGGGAGCATCCTTGCCGCTGTTCCCTGGGGCAGCGCTCCCCTCCGACCCGCACGTCCCCTCCGACCCGCACGTCCCCGCAGCTGGTGGGGACCCCGGCTGCTGCTGCTGACCGGGGGGCTGCCGGCATAGCGTCCCGCAGCCAGGCTTTATGAGCTTCCCCATTGCGTTTACAAACCTGAGGATTCAAGCGAAGAGCTGGATCCGCCCCTCCAAGCTGGGCTGCTAAATTGGGAAGAAGTGGTCCAGGATGAGGCAGGGGAGCTTGGCTTTCCCCGTGGAAAGATGGTAGGTAATGGGAGGTCTAATTAAGCAGGCCAGCAGCAAATTTACATGCTACAGCCCACTTCTCTCCTCTGCCATCTCACATTTATTTGCTAGGGAGACTGTTCCCATCCCAAGGCAAAAAGATGCCTCCCACCTCTCCTCCTTTCCAGCCCTCCCTGCGCTCTCCTGGGGAGCGGGGACCTTCCCCCCCACGCTGGGGACAAGAACCAGGGGAGATGGTCCTGCAGCCCCGGGGGCAGCCTGGGAGCACTGGAGGCAAGCGTGGCAACCGGCTCTGGAGCCAACACAAAATCTAATAGCCGGCTCTACCAAACACCTCTGTGGTGGCCCCGCGTCCACTGTTGCTCCACGCTGCGTGCAGCAAGATAAAACACTCAGTAGTAAATGTATTGATTGTTTAACTTGCGTTGCGGTACTGCCTGGAGGCGATGGTGCCGTATCAGAGCACCGTCTCACTGGATGTGTCAAGGAAATGCAGGCATGCCATGGGGCTAAGGCTGTAGGTGTAAGGGTAGGAACAAACAGGCAGAAAACAAGAAGAGAATTAGGCAGCATGGAGGCTGTTGGGATCAGTGCAATGAGCACAGCGCTGCATTACAGTTGCTTTAGGCAGTCTCAATTTTGGCATTTCATAGATTATGAATGCCTAATTTTGCAGCTGTAAGCTTCTTTGAGCACACATTTGTTTTGATGTAATTACTTAACTTCAAAAAAAAGTACATGGGGGAAAATATTTTTTTCGTGTGGAATCATAAGCATCCTCTGAGGTACCCTTAGCAGGGCTGCAATCCCTAGATCAGCCCCCTTGCTGCTAGTCGCATACATACAGCACGCTGGAGTCTGTATTTTCCACCATTCATTTTCTTGCAATACCAGGAAAGGAAATTTTTGCAGGAATGGTTGAAGCTTGGAAAGGAAAATATCCTTTAATGCCATCACAGCCACAGTGCCAAGAAACACTGGCTGCTAGTATCTGCAGCTAGGACAGGTCAGACTCTAAGACATAAAGGCAGCAACAAGCTCAAAACCAGGTGGAGTTATGGGGCGAGTATGTTTTGGTTCCGTAGGAGCTGTGACCCCATACAGACGTGCACTTACCAAAGTGGGAGATGCTCACAAACCCTCCCTATAAATTACCTGCCCTGCAAAACTCCCATTAATACAGCATTTAAGGACCCTATCCCAGGTAGGCACAGCAAACGTAAAGCCTGGATGGCTATTACCTACGAGCAGCCTGCGGGGCAGTCTCCGTCCTTCCCAGGATGCTGCCACTGCCGTGGGCTGGAATTTCCAGCATCTCCCCTTCCCCTGGCTCCCCGTCCGGACGGCTTTGCCAGGCTTCTGAAGGACGGCTGTGTGCGGCAGCCATTCAAGAGCAAAGGCTAACAGAGTAAGGAGATGGACAGCTTTGCTCCTTTTTTTTGCATTTTATTCTGAGTATTTGAACAGCTTCCTTTGAGTCCTGAGGGGGATGTGGTGTGCCTAAGTTTCCCTGTTAGGAAGGGATGTGGTGATGGTAGGGTGGGAAATGCACAGAAATGCAGGCTGCCCCTGGGCCGCCGGAGTAAGGAGCTCAGCTCCTTCCAGCTACGGAGCTGCAGTCTCCCTTAAAAAAAGCAAAAAAACCAATAAAACCCCAGAATTATAGTAACTTCTGAGCCTGAACTGTTCCTCTGCTGTTCTTATTATTTCCTAGTGGATCAACTGATGCTTGTTTAAATAATGGCAAATGCATCTCTTGGATGACTGAGGTGATTAATAATAGCTCTTTTTCTGGAGTCAGACTGTGTTTCTGCAAAGGCGTTGAAATTCCAGCCCAAACAAGCACCAACCGACCGGTTCAGATCATGGCAGGGGCTGCAGCAGGGGCTCCAGTTCCCGGTCCCTGATGGCCAAACTCTCGCTTTCCCCATGAGCAGCCTATGGCTGGACGCTCAGAGAACAGTTATGTTAAAAATGAACGCTGGAAATGCCAAGAACTATTTCTCTCAGCCCGAACTGGCACAGCAATGTGACAGACGGTCATGGAGTTGAAGCTCAACCTGCCCAACCGGCAGCCAAAGCATCGCCCGTGTTCTCGCTGCATTGCTGCCTGCAATAAACTCGCCTGTAGCGTTGAAGGCGGTTGCACATAGCTGCCTGTCCCGGGAGGGTTTCAAACGCTGGACACCCTGCACAGTTACAATAGTCAGGAGGCAATTTTTAGCTGGGGCACAAAGGAGCTGTTGTGTTTGCCATTGGCTTATTCCCAGGTTGGACAAGCTATGGCTGTTACTGTTCCTCGGCCTCCCTAATTCTCTCTTGCCAGCCAGCGTCTTGTATTTGAGAATAATTGGAGCCCCTTTTCTTTATGAGTAGGATAAGTTTTTCAAGGCCACACTAGTCCTCTGCTTGTGGTCAAAGAAGGCATGTTGTGTGCACAGGTGTCCAAAAACTCACAGCAAACTCTGTCATCTCTCTGGGGAAAAAAATAAGCTGCTTTTAAGACACAGCGTTGTGGTTTAACCCCAGCCAGCAACTAAGCACCACACAGCCGCTCGCTCACTTCCCTTCCACCCAGTGGGATGGGGGAGAGAATTGGAAAAAAAGGTAAAACTTGTGGGTTGAGATAAGAACAGTTTAATAGGTCAGAAAGAAGAAAATAATAATAATAATAATAATAATAATAATAATAATAATAATACATTGGAATATACAAAACAAGTGATGCACAGTGCAATTGCTCACCACTCACTGACCAGTTAGTTCCCAAGCAGCGATCGCCCCCAGGCCAACTCCTCCCAGTTTATATACTGGGCATGACGTCACACGGTATGGAATACCCCTTTGGCCAGTTTGGGTCAGGGGTCCTGGCTGTGTCCCCTCCCAACTTCTTGTGCCCCTCCAGCCTTCTTGCTGGGCATGAGAAGCTGAAAAGTCCTTGACTTTAGTCTAAACACTCCTTAGCAACAACTGAAAACACCAGTGTGTTATCAACATTCTTCTCAAGCTGAATCCAAAACACAGCACTGTACCAGCTACTAGGAAGAAAATTAACTCTATCCCAGCCAAAACCAGGGCACACGGATTGCAACAAGTCACTGTATGTAGTGCCTTCCTGCTGCCTGAAGCAGGCAAGGATAGATTTAGCAGGTGAATAAGGAGACCCTTCCACCTGTAGGGCCTCAATCATCTTCTGACAAGGCTGCGTTACTCGGCTGTGCCGAAGGACTGCTGGGCACGGCACAGGGTGCGATTCCCCCCCACACCGCACCCCAGGCTGTGCTGCTCCCCCTGGCACCGGCACGCCAGGGACCTGCTGATAAATGGCCAGGGAGGACTCGCGTACCCCCCCCGGGAATCTCCATCCCTTCTCCGGCTGGTGGAGAGCAGAGCTTCCCCCGGCGTTGTGGGGTCCCAGCACCCAAAAGACATTTGGAAATTCAGCCCTTCTGCATCAAGTCCGCCAAAATGGCACGGGAGCAAATAGCAAAGGGCTTGGCTTTTCTCCCATGCTGGAGTTAGTCCGGTCTAGCTGGCTAAACCTGAGTCATGCTGTGTAGGACACAACCCACAGGGCCAGCTGCAGGAGTCTAGAAGAGCCACGTTTCGCAGCCCTGGCAATCTCTTCCAGCCCCATGTTGATGCCAACAGTGCAATTTTCAACACTGCGTTCAAAGACCAAGCTTTTTTGTTTTTTCCCTCCCAATTAACACTCTCAGCATTTTGATTCCTTGAGAAAGATGCACGCCTGTGCCACCCGGGGAAGGTACTAGGCAGGGTGCACATCTCTGCATCTAAGGCACAGTCCCAAGACAGCCCAACAACCAAGGGCTGATTGACTAAACTGAATATATTAGTAGCAGCCTAATGAACTGGCCTGTAAAATCTTTAAAGTGGAAGATGGGCCAGCCCCTCATGTGAACCATATCATCTTCTCCGTTTTGTTCAGGTTAATGAGCAGAAGAATCCCTAGCCGTGAAAACCCCTATATGGCCAATTTATCAATGTTCTTTATTTTTACCACTTATCCTTCAGGGAAGAAATACGACCAGATAAACCATGCTTAGGTGACATTTCATATACTGAGTATTTTCTGTGAAGTATAAAGTGTGTGGTGGTACTCACATCTGTGTATGTGTGTAAAAGACTGCTATTATGCCATGTATCATCATCATCCTCATCATCATTGTATAATACACCTGTATACTTTATGCTCTGACTGAAATTGAATACATTTTTGCCTTATGGGAAGGAAGAGTATGTGGCAAGGGAAGGACAAGTTAAAATTGTCTGAGTGCTTTTAAAGCTGATAGGAGTTTCTGAGAGGTAGCTTTCCAGGGCGGAAGAGATGTATTTGGTAGGTCAGCAAGGTGGTCCCAAGCACGGGATTACCAGGCACTTTCTTTGAGGTATTGCCAGTCGCAGCAGTCCTCTTCTTGTTCTGGACCGCGAGCAAAGGGGATGCTGAGTTCCGCAAGCTCTGTGCCTGAGCACAGGATTGTTGCATCCTTGGATGCCGCAGCGGATCCATCAGGCAGAGCCTCAGTGCAATATAACATTGCATCTCCCGCACACCCATGCGGGAGATGGGGAGATCTCATTTCAGGTCTGCAAGCTCTGACAGTGTCCCTTTCAGCACTATTGCAACTACACCTGTTACACCACCGCTCTTTATTCCCACTTAATGTATTGTGGCGCTCGCGGCGGTGTTGCAACGACAGCTGACAGATCCCCTGCATTTGCAGATCTGCTCGTGTCGGGTTGCAGGTGCTTGCTAATCGGCTAATGCTGTTGTTTTGGTTGCACTCACGTTTGTCTCTGCTAAATGACAAGCAGTAGCTTGTACTCCGCTTTCTGGTGCTTCCCTTTCAAGCTTCACAGTTGTACTTGCCATTTCACCTCCCGAGCGTATCAAAGTTGTTCTCGCCGCTTTGTGATACGGTGGCAGTTCAATCACGGGGAAGGATGCGCGGGGGCACTCCCCGGCAGCACCTGGCACCCGGCTGCCTTCATTAGCCTGTCACGGAGGCAGCTCTGAAATCGATGGGAAACAAAGGGCAGTCACCTGAAACTGGTCCCAATTTACTTTCTGCTGATTGATCTGCCAGCTCCGCTGGCGGAAAACAAGTTATGCTGGATGCCAAATATTTGTGGGTCCACTCCCTTCATCCCAGGAGCACTTCTAGTTAGGAGCCAGGGACATAAACGCGGGAAGAGAGGAGCCCCCTCTCTCTGGCAGTGGTTGTTTCTGTAAATCTCGCTCTTATTAATGAGCCCAGGTGTAAACGAGGTCTTGCTGAAACACACAGGCAGACACTGATCATCGGGGGGACTCAACCCAAAGATTTCAGCACCAAAAGGCACAGGGCTTAAAAAAAAAAGATTTCTCATTACATAGTTATGACCACAGGCACAAGACCGGGGTTTTACATATTCCTCCTGTTCAACAAGCTTGTTCACCAGTATGCGAAGCCCGGAGCAGCTCCAGGCTCTCCCAGGAAGGGCTCTGCCCGCCGTGCCGTGCAGGAGCACATTAAGGGCTCTCGCTGCGGGACCTGAACTTTCATGCTGCTCAGGTGCTTGGGAGAAGACTGCCTAATCAAGGAAAGGTATAATTAATAAATTGCCCTCATGCTTGAGATCAGAGCAAGTAATCTTGCTAATAATACAATTTCCCACTTTGTCACAGATAAAGGACGTCTCATTTAGCGCGAGGCGGAAGGGCTGGTGTAGTAAAAGGTTCAGCTTCTGCACGCAGAGGTCATCTCCAGTGCAGCATTAAGCGCAGCAGCAAATCCGAAGCGACTGTATTTCCTAGCGGGTTATTGTGCGGCACCAAGTTTCCAGCTGACTTTTGCAGTGCCTCAAACACGGAGCTGGGAAGCAGCTCCAGAATACAGCCAGACTAGAGCATGGTGGTGTTGGAGGGCCGCTTGCTGTATGAGTTTACTTTGCTTACTTTAAGAATCTTACTTACTGCAGACAAGGTGCCAGGCTTAAAAGATTAAATATAGGGAACATGGAAGGGTACTGTGGAAAAAATTCAGATAAAGGCTTGCCTCTTGGCCTGAGCTAGGTGGGAAAATGGGAAACAACACGGTGGCGCTTTTTGTTGTTTTTCGTGGTGGTTGGAGCTGCAAGGCTGAGAGTGATGGTACAAAGGAAAGTACGTGACTTCGGAGATGACACGTTTACATAAATGATCTACCAAAGATTGATGTTCTGCATAAGGATTCAGAAAGAAAAAAATCCTACACATTGAAAATAGCCTTAAAAGAAATCATTAGCCTTGTTAATCTGATATATTAAAGAAACTCTGTAACTCAAAACTGATCAGCTCTCGACACATCTTCATTTAGCACCTTACAAGTGTGCAGAATGTCTCCTTATCGGGCTATAGAAAGCAAAGAGACATGGCAGTCTCTGCATGGGTGCAAAGACCACGTTGGGCAAAGCAACGTGCCTGCAGCAGAAGTGCACAGACACCACTGTAACGTGATGTCTAGAAAGTGTCAAAGAGCATGTGGTGGGAAATGCCAGAATAAAGCAGACAGAGGAAAAGTGCACAGAAAATCCAACGGAAAGGGGAAACCTTTTCCACCAGGAGTGATAACAAGACGGATTGAATGCATACTTTGAAGAGCTTCCAACTAGAAACAACCACAAAACATTCAGCGTGGGAAAAGCTGGGAGGTGAAGGGTCCTTATGGGAAAGATAAGAGCAAGTTCAAGTGCAGTGAGAAGACAATCTGCCAACTTTTAAGGCTCTCACTAGTGAAAAGTATAGCAATGGTCATAGCTAACCGTGGCCACACAAGCAAGCACAGGACCAGAAAACTCAGGAAATGTAATTTGAAGACTAAAACTTGCAATGTCTAACTTTCCAACAAGGGACATCTCTAGACTGGGTACCTGTCACTAAATCCACTAAAGTCAATGAACTTGACAAAGAAAAGCAGCGGGTCATGAGATTGCATGTTTGTGAGCTGTTAGGCTCGAGACCAAGAGGGTGCACGTCACCAAAAGCTACAACTATAACGAGCAAAAAGCCTTCCCAGGAGCAAGCGGACTAACTGTATTCTTATGAAAGATACAGGGACGTCACCCAGGGACCTATTAGGTATGTCATGGAAAAGATGAGGTCTGCTCTTGTTACCACCTGCAGTGTTTCACAAACCTGAAATTAAGGGATTAGAAGAGGCGTTGCAGAAGAGCACAGGTAGCATAGCTTGTAGCTCACGAAACAAGAGAAGGCTTTGTAACTGCAGAGGGGAGGAAGGGGGGCAGGAGAGATACCGGGTCTTGCTTTGACCTTTAGGCAAGATCACCGGCAGCAGGAAGGGACCCGATTCTTCCACAAATCAGCTGTTTTGACAGGGTTTTATCAGCTGCCAAAGAACCAAGGGATGCTCCAAACCAGAGCTGCAGTCCTGGGAAGGGGAAGACATCAGCCCTGGAGAGTTCAGGACCCTCCTGCGAAGGGATGGGGACCCCTATAAATTGCTGTAGTTTGATGCAGGCCCGCTGGAGGGTCCAGCATGCACGACAGGCACCGCAGCTGAGACCGAGTCTTGAAATAACCTTCTGGCATGCTTTGAGAGCCAGAAAAACTTCACAGTGTTATTGCAGATACAAGAGAATCTTGCGGGAATGAAAGTGCCCATTGATGATGTGCCATGCAGGGGCAGGCTGATCAGAATCCCAAATCAAGGAGGACGTTGAGGCAGCCAAGGAGATGCAACCCAAACCTCAGCAGAGCCATATGTCAATCCCAGACCATTTAATTATGTCTGGGGAAACCAACCACAAAGGCAGTAAAGTCTGCTGATTATAAGCAACAGTGAACAAGCTGAGAATGAAAGGGGTGAACAAGGAAATTTAGAAATTGCAAAGGAGGTTGAAGTAGGTCAGTGTGTTCACACCCAGCGATGCAACTCAAACCACTTACTAAAGAAACTGCACTACTTATATACAGAATAAATATGACAGCAAGAGCAGTGAACACAGAGAAAGGGCGAGAGCAAGGATACGAAGCATTTACCAGCATCGCCAGTCAATATTTCCCCCTCTTTCCCCTTCAACCACTACAATCAGGCTCATGCTACAGGCCAAAATGCAGCTGTAAATAAATAACAGGACTTTGCCAAGCTATGGCAATGACTGTAAAATGTTCCATGGTCTCTGGTTCCCACCTTCACAAGTGTCTATTTCATCAGGATGGCCATATTTTTACTCCTAAACTATAATCCATCAAACAGCGTGACATTTGTTGATGTGCAGCACAGACTTAACATGCTTGGTGAAGCTGAGACAATGATCAAGAGTCTCTGCTTTTGGAAAGCTGCTAAACTGAAAAAAAAAAAGTCATTGAAAGAGAGCAAGATGTCCACAGGGAGAGCTAAAGAAAGGAGAGGTGGTGTGTCACCTCCGGAATACAGGCTGTAGCCTGTAGTGAGCATCGCAGGTGGCCCAACAAGGACAGGGGACACAGTTTGGAAAGACATGCTAGGTCATGTACATCACTGTGCAGTTTTTTGATGGTCATCCCCTCACTCTCTAGCATCCTGGTAGAAATTGCTCCTAAACTACTGTATTGCCACAGAAAAGGCAAAGGCAGGGAGTAGCACCCTGGTAGGTAACCGTGAGTGCCTTTGGAAGTAGGCTGAAAGTTTGAAAGAGGAATGATGTCAATTCAAAATAGCATCCAGCATACCACCCAGCGTCAGTGTGTTCAGTTTGATGAGATACAGACAAATGATTTGGAGAAAGCAGAAGCATCCCATGTGAACACCATAAAGCCTAATGTGCTGTATCTCCAGCAAAATGGGAGAGCAGGGAAAGAAACGCGGCCAAAGAGGAAATACTGTAACCAGCAACAAGCCCTCAAAGTAAAGGACGGAGTAACCAATCCCCCTACATATTCCCAACATGAACATTCAGTCATTTAGGGAGTATTCGTGGAAAGTGTGGACATGGTATTTCCCACGATGCTGAAAAGGAAAGCGTGCAAGGGGGAGTGTGGGAAAGTGCTTTGCAATGACTCCACACGCTGACATTGAACTGGAGAGAAAACAGCCTGAAGTCCAGGGTACCAAGTGCCCTAGTAATGCTCCCAAGTAAATAACTCATATCTCAAGCATCGGAGACCTGTGGAGTTAACTAAACTATTTACAGACTTTCAATGTAGGGCTGTGACTCCTGGATACCCACGGCTTTGTTAGGTCCAGTCTGCTCTGGGTCATTGGTAGCCGGGATTTTATCACAGCCTGACTATCACCGTCCTTTCTAACTACCAAAATCTGACTTCTGAAAGGGCGTCCATCTGTCTCCCATCTTACTTTAATTTACTAAGGTATGCCGTATCCCAATCTGGCAATTGCCTGGAGTTTTGTTTTGTTTTGTTTTGTTTTCTCCCCTTGAGTTATTCAAGGAGATACAGAGCTGGCTGAGTACATTAGATCATTATATGTCTCTTAAAGTAGTTGTTGAATTTATTTGAATAGGGATTAGCAAGATTAAGAATGTTTTCTTTAAATGAATATAGTAGCCTACAATTTTCAAATGGTAATTTTTGTCCATTATATTGATTTGTAGTTAAAGGACTTTGATGTTTTTTACTACAGTGTGAAGAAAGCAGTTAAGTCTTGCTGCTGTGAAAACCAACAGTTTTAGAATTTTGTTCAAGGCTGTGACACAACAGATGCACAAATCCCATTGAAATTCAATGAAAATTGACCTCTCACCCCTGTAAGTTGCTTGAAAAGCTCATTTATAGAACTTCCAGAAGTAGCTTTACACACAATTAGTATTTCCTGTCAAACATTCTTCATACAACTTCACACATTGTTATTTTGGGGGAAAAAAAAAAAAAAAATTGGAAGGGCATTCCTGACACAGCGATACTGACATGGAAAAGTGTTTCAGCCCTTCTGAAATGTGTTTCAGCCCTTCCCTTACCTGTCTTTATCTCTCTGAGGTCCGACACCTCAGTTTAGCTATCTGTGCTGCTTGCATCAATAAAGTACAGAAGGAAACCTCGGTCTAGTTTACCCTTCTTTCATCTCAATTCCACCTCCAGCTGCATCTGTTATTTTATCCTATGCCCTTCTAAGAAAAATAACTGAGCTTCTGTGGCTATAGGGACCTTTAAAGAAGCCATCCAAGCTTCCTTTATCAGAGGGGAATATTTGGATGGAGAGCTGGCTGGTCAGGATCCCATGCACATTGCTCCTCCGTCAGCTTCACGCTCAGCACATCACAGCTGGCATCACACCAGCAGCTGGTGTAGGCTTACTGCATCTGAGGTTGCTCCAGCATCTCCTAGCTGTCCGTGTGTCTAACTCAGGGAGATGGACAGGGGTTACGTCGTTAACTTGCTTTCATATGAACCCAAGGAAAGCCAAAGATATGCCGCTCCTTTCTTCCTCTAATGCTTGTAGACTTCATCCAGGTGTTGACCCCTATACAAGCCCACTACACTTTGCTGTTTATGCCCATCCATCAGGCTCTAGCCGTGCTTGGCATCGACCCTCTGACACAGATCAGGTCGGTGAGCAAGCGCTGACGGCGTGCAGCCTCCTCCTACACTTACTGGCGTACCGGCATAACGCAGCCGCCAAAGCCTCGTTCCTGCAGTGGCATTATCTGCGTGTTTGCAGACAAGGCCTAAGCTGGGCTGTAGGAAAGGAATGCTTAATTATTTGCTGCCTGTCTCCTGCACAAGGTTCTGCATGAAAACCACAGGATTTTATTCTTGCTGGAGGGAACGGGATGGGGAAAATGAAGTGCTTAGAAACCCTTTTCTTTCCCAATCATGCTTTGTCTGTCCAAATTATTTAGTCATTCTCTGTGCACACTCATTGGGAGAATAATAGTAACAATAACAACAATAATACTAATATCTTAATGAAATACTGTAAAGGGAAACTAATTAGTAAGTGTTACGGTACCCTTTCTGTGTGTTCGCCAGACTGCAGAGGAAGCACTCATGTCTGCGTGCTGATGGCAGGTGAGTAATGAGAGCTCAGCCTCCTCTCGACATATAACTGCCAGCAACTTTAGAATCTATAAGGCGTAAAATATAAAGCATCCAGTAATTTTTTCTCTCTGTCTCTTTGTATATATATCCTCATACATGCAGAGACTCCATAGCTTATATTTCTGTAAGAATATGAACAAATATAACCCATCCTGCCCCAAAAGTCAAACTGAATTGCAGCTCAGCATCAATACTTTCAAAGGCTTTTCGATGGCCGCTGCTCTGCCTTTGAACACATCTTTGGCACTCAAGTCCTTGGAAGAGGAGCATTTACAAGTTTGGGTCTGAGGCATTATCTGGTGCGTGCTCTGTATCTTTTAGGATCTGTGCGATCGCACACCACTGCACATCTCATAAAATCAGCTCGGCTGTGCTTATGCATTCACAGCACAGCTCTGATCCAAACTCAGCTCCTTGTATTGACGGGAGATTGGCTTTGGGGTGTCTTATCTGCAATAATGCTCACAGTTTGCCTAGTCTAGCCAAGAAAAGACTGAATAAGATGTCTACCGTTTAAGTCCTGGCTTCCTTGCTTTAATATGAAAGAAACCTTGACATTTTATGTCAGAGCAGGAATCTATCTGAATGTCTTTGTCTAAAATTTCCTCTCCCTCCACTGATGTGCAGTGTGTTACAATCCATGTGATTGCCTTTGTCCTATCCAAGGAGGGACTGGACTTCAGCCACACTGCAAAAATGTAGTGCATTTTGAGAAAATTACTCTAAATGCAGAAGAAAGAAGCTTGAAAAGCACTTTGAGATGTAAGCTATTACATAAAAGGTCGGCTGTTATTGTTATTACTTTATTAGTCATTATTGTTGATAATGATGAAAATGCTTGCCTGGCTTCAAAAAGGTCATCCTTTCTGCTGCGATTCAATCCCATTTTGAAGTCCTCATCCCTCCAACTCTGTGTTGATTAACTTTGAGTTTGCTAAGGAAGCAAGGCTAATTCAATCCATCGGTTGATTTTCAGTCCAGCTAACCTCAACAGTTTTTAAATTCACCGGCCAATTTAACCAAATGTGACAGAGGGCCAAAGATGTCCAAGACAGAAATTTCCTGTGGGTTGCATGAAAGCAGGAAGGTGGATGGAAAAGACCCTATTAACGTTCCCAGCTGAGGGAAAGGGAACAGTGTGAGCATAACTGCTATTAGGCAGTACAGTGTCCTCTTAGGCGCTCAGCCTTAAGCCATGAATCTGTAGAAAACCAGGTCTCACTGGATCTCATCTTCAAATGCTTCTTTGTTATTCTCTCTTGATAGCAAACCCAATAACCTCCTAGGTAAAGATTTGAATTGTAGATGACAATATAGCCTGTGCTAGCATGTAAAATTAAACCTTGGTATTATTCATAGCTCACCAACCCTACAGGGTGTGGTATGGCTTAACTTGAAAGCTGCCAAGTTTTCCTCATGGTGGTATGTCTGTTGCCCTGTTTTCCTGTGCAGCAAGTAGAGGTGTTCTGAACACAGCTCATTTGTTTACTGTCGTTGTCTTCACTCTTTCTGACTACCTCTCTGTCCCCAGCTCAGCTCAGTTTCTTTTTGCTTTGCCCTGTCATCATCTACTTTTTAACCTGCTTGGCTCATGGTTTATGTTCTTGTCCTTTACTCAAGCAATGCTGACTCCCCCCCCATGACAAGTCTTGTACCTGTGAAGATGTATGTGTGGATCCAACTGCAGAAGGAAGTTTCATATAACGAAACCGAAAATTATTTCTAAAGCTCCTCTCGAAATTGGTTACCAACAAAGAGATATTTTTTTTTCTGTGGGAATGGTATTCAAAGACCAAATCTGTCCTTTTTCCACCCCCATTAACTTAAGTTCATGAAGCATGAGACTTGTTAGTTCTACATGCTGGGAACTGATTGTGGGGCAGCCAAACTCACTTATCTCTGCCCTCTCCATTTCAGAGCTGACTAGAATTTTCTGAAATTAAACCTAAAACTA
Organism: Haliaeetus leucocephalus; assembly: GCF_000737465.1. NCBI lineage: Eukaryota > Metazoa > Chordata > Aves > Accipitriformes > Accipitridae > Haliaeetus > Haliaeetus leucocephalus. The sequence continues at coordinate 8,328,359 of NW_010972753.1, forward strand.
AAAGGTTCAGCAAATATTAATTTGTATTTTATAGGAAATTAGGTCGGACTGCATCACAGGCATTCTTTCATATCTAGTTATAGTCTTAAAAATGTCACAGCCCCAAAGCTTGTAGACACAGCACACTCTAAACGAACAGGGGAGAATGATTTTAGAAAGTAAATCATAAATTCACACACATGAGTAACCCCTGTGCGTCTTGACTGAAAGGCTTAGTACAGTGTTTCTGTGCTTCCAGGCAACCAGCTAAAATCCCTTTGACTCCAGGACTCCCTCAATAAACTGCTTGCACGTCCTTTACAGATGCCCTACATTCGCTGAAATTATTCACCAAATAATTTAGAAGAATGAATAAACGTGAGAAAATCGTGACCTACTCATGGACGATTACCAGAGGAGGGGGAGGGCCTGCAAAAGTGATCAAATTCATTACTCGCTGTCACTGAAAGCGATTCACCTGGCTCTGCTCCCAAGCTCCCCGTGTAAATCACATCCCTCACAACCCAAAGGAGCCTCATTTGCCAAACAAGTTGAGCGGCGGCAGCGGCGCTCGGCTAATGGCTTCGGCTCCGTCACGGTTTCAGCCCTAAATCAGGAGATCCGAATGACACAAAATATCTACTTTTAGGCGATGACTAATGGGCGAGGGAAGGGTTTCCCAGCGAGCCACAGATAGCTCACGCGGCCACTGGCGATTTATCCCCTTTCCATTCCTATCGACAACACGAAATACTGCTTCTTTGAGCCGGGGTTATCCAGCCATTATGGCACATAAAATATTGATGCAAATTAATGTAAAAAAAAAAAAAAAAAAGACTGAAATTCCTGTAATTCTAGCTGGACCATAAAACTGGGTTTCTTTGAGAGCCTGGCCATGCGGGAGCGGGGCGGGCGGCGATGGGCTCTTGCAATCTGGACCCGCGGCACTAGATGGCAAAACAGCGTCAGTTTTGGCAGAGCAGCCCGGGCTGCTGGTGCCGGCCCCCCCTGCCCCCCCCAGAAGCAGGTACGGGCTGCGGGTACAGCCTGGCCGTGGGCATCCCACGGAGGGTGGGTGGGCTGCGCATCCCCCTGCCCTTTCGCTTGACCTCCTCTCCCGCCTTCAAACCAGAGGGGTAACCCGCGGCCGCAGGGATCGCGCCTTAAAGATCGGATGCAGCTCTGAAATACCGGAGGCGAGGAGACCGTAAAGGCCGGGGTGGATGTAGAGGTGGCTATTTTTCTTATTGCTGTTGCTGGCGTTAGTTGTTTGCTCTGCAGTTGCCCTCAGGAGCTCTAGATCCTGTGCAAGACAAGCAGTCCTCACCCCAAAAGAGATTACCCAGCAACTGGGTGGAAAAACTTGTCTCATGTCCTTACTGAACAAGAAGAGATTTACATTTAATAGTCCCACGGGGAAACACCTCTCCTTTCAATCTTACGTCAGTCTATGCATTGGCTGTTTTACTGTGTGAGGGAAGCTACCACCCATGCAGTTCAGCTGCGAGGTATTTTTATTAGGAGTCTGTTCTCCCTCTTCTTTGTGTACAGATAATACCTGTTTATGTTACAAGAAGTTGCAGAGGGAAAGGTGGAATCTCCAGGATGCAGTTTTGGATCAAATAACCAAAATCTTTTAGGTCTCAGTCAAAAACACTGATCTCTGGGCAGGCCAGTAAGTTACCTGTCTATTTTTTGCAAGGGAGTTAAGGTTACGGTCATGTCAATAAATTCCTCCTCACAACTACAATGCTATAGCTTACCCCATCTTAAGGATAATCTCTGGTCCCACACCATATCTAACTGTTGGACTCAAGGAATCAATTTAAATTGGAGACTGCAACTTTTACAGCTTCATCTGAAGGCAACATCCAAACTGCTCTGTCCTTTTAATGCTTGGGAACGTAGAGAGCTCGTGGCAGGAACATTACTGCTCTCCTCTACAGCTGCAAGAGAGTGTATAAGGCTCTGGATGCTAATGATCATGATGTGATCCCCTTGGAGATGTCTTATGCGTGGTCCCCTTCCTTGGGAGCAGGTGAGCCCATATTGCTGAAGCATGACTTCCAAAACAGAGCTTTCACTCAGAAAGTTTTGCAAAAGTTTTGAGCTGTGTCCCTCCCATTAATTTTTCTCTCTGTCCTGGCAATATTCAGTCCTTCCCCCTCTCCCCTGCCTTCAATGAGATGCTGGTGACAGTGCCAAAATGACCTTCCCCTAGGAAGCTCAGCATAACTGTTCATCGAAAGATGGGGCCCTATTGAGTCCCAAACTGCACTTGGGGATAAAAAGGCAGCAGGAAGCCTGAGTGGCCAGGGCGCATACACTGACCGAAGCGTATTTTCTCTTCAGAGTTGAAAGAAGCTGTGACAGTTGCCAAGTCCAGATTATTTCTACCTTCTGGACAGGATGGGGCTAGCATGAAAAAATCCTGCTTTCTCCTGGAGCGGGCTTTTAGCAAGTACGATGTATTACGCTCATCCTTGGCTATTTAAATAACACTGTCTCACTCTGTATAAACCAACTTATAATATGAATGAAAAAAAAAAGCTATGGATTGTGAAGCAAGTGGGAATGGATAATCAATTTTTATCACTAATATTGTGGGTAAGACCAGTAACTCTGAATGAGTTATGAAAGTCTCTGCTCTGAGCAGATATGTCTGCTTTCCAAGCAGTCTCATTTTAGCCCAGCCTTAATAACAGAAAACCGGTTAAATTAAATATACTAAAACAAAACAAACATTTACCTTCATTGTCCATCATATTTCTTTTTAATATGTAGGAATGTGAAATTCTCACAGGTGGGTTGGACGTGGGAGGCACAATAACCATGGACTAGAAAAGCCTTTCAGCTTTACAAACATGGGTTCAAATCAAGCTTAAGTAAGTGGCAGGTGAAATGGGGCTATTGATTTCAAACTAGTCCTGTTTGGCTACAGCAAAAACTCAGCACAACAGTGTCTTAGCACTTAAAGGGATGCCGTCAGCCAAAAGAGAACACTTCTGCTGGAGAACATTTGCAGTGTTATTTATAACAATTGAGATTACTGGACCAGTTGAGATTACTGGACCAGTTGAGATTACTAGAGCTGAAAGATATCAGAGAGTAAATTTACCTCCTCCCATTTTGGGAAGTGTGTTTACTTTGTACTTTTGGCAGTGCTTTCTGCCAGACCTGTGCCCCAAATCTCCTTTCCAGTTACATGCTAAAGCAGACACGATGCATGCGTGCAGGTCAGGCTGGGAAACACGTTTTTCTTGAAACTGGTCTGTCAAAGAAAAAGATTCACATGGAGTTAAAAATCCTCTGATGACCAGGAACCAACCCGCCAGGCAAGCCATAAGGTCTGTCTGATTTTCCTTTCTGCCTGTGCACCCATCTGGCCAGCAGCCCACCTGGAAATCCACTGAGGAGCTTTGGGTACCAGGTCTGTGGCAACCTGCTGCGAGCACTGGTGGCAGAGAAGACCAGTGTTGCCCTCCAGTCATGTTACATGGGGCAGATTCATCTCTGGGGGATTTACGATGCGAGTGGTGATGAATCCGAACCCAGGTTGGGAAGCCTGTGTGGGAAGAGATGATCTTTTTCTGCCTCGCTGTGCATGTAGTAATTCTGTGTCGTTCCGACTACACCTTGGTTAAGGTCTGGTACACGCAGAAGTGAAAAACCTGGTCTTTGGTTCACGATGGTCAAGGATAGATGGCACAAGGCACTGAAAAGGAGAGAAGATAGAGCTTTATGCAAAAAGAAATACAACTGTTGGACTATAAAATCTACCAGGAGACCTCGCGGTCAGGTGTACTCCCTGAAACTCTTTGTAACTTAATTTTGAAAAAGCACGAGGTGTATCAAATGGAGAGAGGACACATCAACAGCATGGGATGGAACATGGTGCAGAGGTCCCTGATCTAGTCCCAGGCAAGGTGGCAGCCCTGCGCAGTGTAGTGCAGCGTCACGCAGAGACACGAGCTCGCATCCCAAAAGCAGTCAAGCCCCGCTAGCGCAGCAGCTCACACCATCATGCCAAGGGCGAAGCTCCGCACCGATGCAGCCACGCTGCTCCCCACTCCATGCCGAGTCCAACCAAGGAGGTGGGTCCTGCGGGCCCTCCTCCTGCAAGAAGGCCCCAATAGGTGCTCGAAGCAAAAGCGGTGGCCAAGGTTACGTTCCCTTGTAGTCAAGAGTAAATAAGGAGTCAGTCCTTCCCTTGCCCAAGAGGTAGCATGAGTAGAGCTGTAAGTGGGGTGTGCTCACAACTCCATCGTGAACTTGCAAGATCAGACCTTAAAGATCCTATTTCAAAGCAACCCAGCTTGCACCAGGACTTGGATTTTAAACACCTCGGTGCTCTTTTGGGTGCTTAAGTCAGGTCCAAGGAGCTCAGGAATGAGCACAGGGATCTCTATTTAAAGCCTGGCCTTCACCGTGACTGCTTAACACCTGAAACTCCGGCAGCCAGGGTTAAAATGCAAGAGTTTCTTGCTCCCACACTGTTTTTTTATCTTTCCGATCCTGGCTCCCGGTGTACCTCTCCTGCTGCTGTTTAAAGACATGGCAGGGCTCAGTGGAAGGCTGTGCGGCTGCCCTCTCGGTTTCCTTACATTGGGCGATTTGTGTCAGAAGTTCAACATCACCAAATGTCATTTTGAATGATTTTGTAGTTCTAGGTTAATAACCTGCTTACCATCATAGGGGAACTGAACACTGCATTACTTCAGTTGCTACAGTGGACATTTTTCTTAGCCATGTATGTAAAATGTGCAGCTCAGAGTGATTCTCAATAGCCCTGCATTTCCAGATTCACATTTTTAATTAAACAGCATTTTCTTTCGTTTCTAAAGGGGCAGGCAGTGTTGTTTAAATCTCACGGACCTCCATGACTGGAACATCTCGAGACCTCATAGCTGCAAAGCTCCAGACCTGCTGCAGAGAAGAAAATGTCAAAGAACAGTGAAAAAGCATAACTTACACCAAGCAAGCTCTCTGTGCAACGATTTTTTTTATTAAATTACACAGAAAAACATCTTATCAATTCAAAGTCTCTTCATAGTGACCCAGCTTCAACATTATCTGAAGATTATGTTCGTCCCTCATTTAGTGAGGCTGTTTGTCAGTTTAGGGGAAGAATGGAATGAACCCCCCCCACCCTGACCCTGGGAGAACTAGGAAGAGCATAAAAAAATTGCTGGTGTTAATGTCTCCAATGTAGTAAGGTGTAGTAATATGCGGTACGTACCTTCTTATACATGTAAGAAGGCTGGATTCCTAATGTTGTTCTGAAAATGACCTTAAACCACAGGCAACAGTATGTTTTATAGACATATATTCCAGGAGTTTCCTTGATGCTGTGGAAGTCAAGTACCTAGTGATGGAGAAGACCCCTTTTGGTGCCTTAGACTTCTGAACACTCTATGTGCCTCCTCTGAACCCACCATTTACTCTAGTTTGAGGCAAGGAACGTAGTTTAGGATTTTTTACTGACTTCCCTAGGTGTAACTCAGGCACAGCAAGTACAGGGAGACTGCTGATTTACCTTTTGGTAGGGTCTTTTCACCTGGAAGCTGAAGAGGAGCCGGCTTTTGTTCTGAACCCCACTCAGCCCTTCACCCTGAGGTAGTGACAGGGAGCGTGGCAGCTCGTCTGCCCACTCCCATTTCTTCCTGCAGGCACCACGTTATATATCCCTCACGAGCCTGACCACAGCTTTCAGAAACATCCAATAAATCAACAGTTAAAAGGGAAGAGTAGACATGGGGAGCAGGTGCTTATTATCTGTGCATCTCTGGAGAAGAATAACCCATAGTGTATTTCCATGCCCATTTGAAATGGAATATGACCATGACCCTGCAAGTGGCTCTGCTTGAATTGTTCCTGGCATCATGTTTTACTCCTAATATTTTCATTGTCTGCCTCCATCAGTTTTACCTCCCACTGTAGCATTAATTTTGTATGTGAATATGGAGGCTGTGCTTTAAATAATACAGCATATGCTTTTTATTTGCCATGTAGAATAATATTTTTTTGGCTGATTTATGTTCCACCTGGACAAAATTATTTTTTATGATGGGTTTATTTCATTTGCTCCCACATCCCCACATGGGGGGGGGGAATAAGAGAAATCTTGTAAACCACCAATAACGATGGACACAGAAATCTGCTTTGAAACACAAATTTACTGCAAAAGCAGATTCTCTCCAGCCATGTAAATGAAAAAAATGCTGTTGTAATAATTTTAAGCTCGCGAATGCATGGTACCACTGGAGAGAGTAATCTTCAGGCTCTTGTATCATCCCTTACACAATGCTGGGAGTATGGAGAAATTCACTGACAGCTATAAGCTATTCCAGTAGAACAAAATTGCACATATGGCTAAAGCATGGATTTAATTTAGCTCTTTTCAGAATTTCATCAAGAAACAAAGCCAGGACAAAACCCTCTGGTCTTTCAGTTTGCAGATTTGCCACAGAACTTCACAGGCTAAGCTGCCAAATCTACTTCATTTCCAGTTTTCACAAGGACTGTGGAAAAATATATTACTTGCTATTGAAACAAGTTAGTTTCAAACAGATAATCTGGGTTTCAATAACAACAACAAAAAAAGTATGATGCACCTTGTTTTGTGTTTTACAACCCTGGAAAAGACTGGCAGTATTTTTATGTTAATTATCACCTACAGAAATACTCATTATGAACAGATTTTTTTATTTTTTTTTAAAAAACATACGCAATCCTTAGCACAACTTTGCTCTGATTTTGACTTCCAGCTTTTGGTGCTTTTTGTAAAGCAACTAAAGATTAATCATACACATCCATAATAGTCATAGCAGTCGGAAAGCCCTGGTTCTATTTTCAGTTGTAATAGTTGTCTTTAACCATACAACATCCTCCAGCCAAAACCACATTGTAATAGGAGTGCCTATAATAAGGACACATAACGCTCCATGTCAGCTCTGAACTGCCGAGCTGGGAAAAAGTAGGATATTCTTTCAGAGCAGCTTCCCTTTTCATACTGAAAGTAACAAGAAGAGATAGGACTTTCACAGGAAAATCCTGCTGCCTCTAGTCCCGCCCCATAACTCCCCATCAGATGGTAGAAAATCCAAGCTGATATCTCACCCTTGCCATCTCAGGGCAGCAACTGAAGATTTGTCCCCAAGCAGGCCCTCTCCTCCGCACACAAAGCTCTGCTCCAGCCCCTCGTCCTGCCACATCCCTAATTCTTGCTCCACCAGCTAGTACGGAAAGGTTCAGTGAAGGTGGGCCACCTTTGTTCCGCTCCATCTTCTTCTCTTTCCGAGCACTGAGAAGAGTGTAAAATTTATCAACAGCAAGCTAGGCACTGAAAATCGGGTCACTGGTTTAAAACGAGGAAACGTAATCTATAGGATGAACGGGTACTGTATTTGTTTCACCACCATGCCAGCCCCAGGCCTTTCAAAGAAAACCAGAGCTCCCGTTCTTCCACAAACTCCTCGGGATGAAGGCAGCTCCTGCAGGAATCGTAAGCCTGCAGATGGGAAGGGAAAGGAAAACAGTATAAAAAAGCTACAGTAGATGGTGCTAGACAGGTGCAGAAGACACCAGCTAGTCATTTGAGGATACCTGCAAGATTTACCCCTAAGCTAAGCGGTTTAGAAAATGTGCAATTTAGATTTATCAGTTCAGAAGGGAGATTGAGATAAAAACAGTTGAGCTGGTGAGATTATTAAATGCAGAACCCCATGCTGAGCCGATGCTCACCTTACTACACGTGCTGACGAAGGAGAAATAGGGCGGCTGCACCCAGGCAGTCACAGGGAAGGCAAGGGTGATGGGAGGAGAGGGGGCAAGTCACGGGCAGAGACCCTTCCTTCACCCAGGAACTTCTCCTGGGAGCTTGAGGTGGCACCCATCCCGCGTGTCGGGATGGGGATGGCAGAAGCAGCAGGAACGCTGCAGGTTAGGGTCAGAGTGGGAAGCGCAGATCGATATTTCCTGATGTCAGCCCCTGCGTATCAAACCGTTAATGTCACAGAAAGGTGGTCTTGTGTATTTAATTTTATCAGGCGGAAGAACTCTGATATATGCTGCGCTCGGTTCACCGCTCCCGTGCAGATTTACTCGGCATTTTAGCATGCGTGCTGCCTCGCTGACAGAGATTAAAGGCTCTCCTCAGAGCCCCAGGTATTACGCTCAAATGTATAAATCAGGGCTTAATATATAATATTTGTCCATAAAAATATATCATGGTGGCATTCGTTTGGCTATCTGCATATTAGATACCGTTACAGAAAGTCACGAGTTTATCAAAGATTATTTTGCTATGCCAGTAAAGTCTCCTGCCATCCTAAAAAGGTATCTTTTCTGCCAAAGCGTGGGCAGGGCGGCACAGAGGAAGGGGCTGATTTTGCTAACGCTGTTCCTGACCCCGCATGTGCCCCAGCCATGCGGTGCTGGGCCAGGAACCCGCTCCCAGGCCGGCCCCGGGCTCTGGCTTACCACCACTGACCAGGCAGGGCAGGGATCACGGTGGAGATGACACCGCGAGCCTCTAAAGGAGAAAATTGCATGATGTATCGCCACTCACGAGCACCCGCCAGAGAGCTGTTTAGAGTGAGATTACAGTCTCAGAGGAGACTCTCATGCCTCTCGGTCACAGGGTTACTGCGACGATGCAGTTGCAGCTTGTATGAGAGAGGTAGGAGGGATTTAAATGATGGCCAGAAAGAAAAACTGGATCAAACCTCCACAAACCTTTTTCAGATTAACCCAGATTCCCGACTCCCCAGCTTTGAGGGACTTGAAATCGGCCAAACTGATTTTTTTCCCTTAAACAGAAGAAGAAAAATGGGAGGGAGAGGATGAAGTTTATACTTCGGCCAAGAGTTTACAAGCAGCATTTTAGACTGAAGAGAAACAAAGCTGCCCAAAATAAGAGTTTGTGCAGTCCAGAGGTCTTGATCCTACTCACGCCAATTCCATATTAGCACAGCTATATGGATTTCTCTGCGTTTGCTGCTGACTTACAGAGACGCAAGGGAGAGGAAATCAGACTCAGCGCTGCAGTCTTTCCCCCTTCATCCTTTTCATATTCAAGGTCTTTTTTTTTTTTCTTGTAAATTCCTATTATTAACACAGGAGAAAAAAAAAAGCTCCCTGGGATCCCTGGCGCATCCTTGGAGTGGCTGCAGCCTCATCGTGGATGACTAGACAACTGCCACTGTGCCACATAATGAGGAGCACACATGCTGCACCGGGAGATACTAATGAGGGAGCTACAGCCCCCTTAGCCCTCTCCAGTAAATCCGTGTCTGCAAGCCATGTTTTATTTATCAGGCTTATTATGGCAGCACTAAGGAGCCATTTGGAAAGGGCCGCTGCTGTCCTGGGCACTGCACACCACAGTGCCTGCTCCAACCAGCTTCCAGGGGAAACGGATGAGGCTGGCCAAAGGTAGGGGAGAGGGATGCTACCCACACGCCGTGTGAACAACGCCATGGCAGCATTTATCCCACCGGCTCCTTTATGCAGCAGGGTTCAGCCCATTTTGACCTCCTGGTGCTAGCTGAGCACCGCTTGGGAGGGATCCCAGGCCCTGCAAATACACAGTGACTGGCAAAGAGATCAAAGCTCATTTTGGAATGATCTCCAGGAATGCTTCTGAGGACGCGAGGACTTGGTGGGCCTGGAGAGACCCAGCTGCAACCTGCAGAGCCAGGCGACTTGGAGGGGCTTCACGGGAGCTGCCTGAGATGGCTGCCCGCCCCCCGCCCCCCCCAGCACTGCTCCCAGCAGAGCTCCTGCTTTTTGCCATGCACGCAAAACACTGCTCCTCTGCACCGAGACGCGACGCCGTGGAGCCCTTGTTGTGCCGCCGCTTCTGGCAATGTGCAGTCTCGCCCAGATTTGCATGTGTGCCAGAGGGAAAGGGGATTTAGGATTGCCGCTCCCTTCTCCAAATGTCCTCTTCCTGACCCCTCTGCATGCCTTCCCAGAGGTTTCTGTCTGCTTTGGAGAATCACTCTGCTCGCAGAGGACCAACAGAAACAGGAGTAAAAGGCAGCTAAGTGAAAGACAGAAGAGAGATGAGTAAATCTTTGCAAAAGTTATACTGCAGATGTCAGCAGGACTCAGACAAATTGGTCTGCATTCCTTTAACATATTAGATTTCTACTTACCCTGATCATTAGCACGTTAAGCTACAAGGGCTGATTATATGAAACTCATGGAGAGGCATCAATTAAGACGATAAATTTACATACATTCCTTCTGGATGAGAAATGACAGGTTTCCTCGGTTCAGAGTTTGGTACAACTGGACTCCATTTCAGAAAGAAAAAGGAGAAGAGAGAAGTGCTAAATGTGTGCATCTGTACTGCTACCCAAAATGATGGAAGCAGTTCACAAGTTTGAGCAAAAATGTATGTCAAATACGAATAGAAGGAAACGACTCGCAGTTTCCAAGGCTGAACTCTAATCTGCCATGTCACATCGACAACAGATTACGAGAGGAAGTGAAATTCCCAAGAGATGTTGCTCTTACAAGGCCGGCCCAAATGGTGTTCCCAGGCTGCAGAATGCAACATTAAATATTTGCACATATTTATCACTTTTCGCCTACACAAGATCTCATCTTATTTTGGAAACACTGTGCAGCAGAACAACTTCCTAACGGCCAAAGTGTAGCCATCGCTGGTCTGCGACGTGCCAGTGGCACCTATTTTGTGCCAGCATGCATCCTGGGAAAACTGTTAACAAAGACGGTTTGTTATCCTGTTGCCACTGAAGAGAGAATTAAAACAGGCCTTGCAAATGGTATGAAAACCCACGCAAGTTAACAGAATCATCTGTCTTTTCTTGAAAAATACTGCACAGCTGCTCACGTTGCTGGAGGAGACAGGCCACTAGCAGCACTGTTACTATAGCTAGCCTTTGTAGCACTAACCTTAGTGCTACTATGGCTAAATACCAATGTACAGCTGAGTTAACTATTTAATAATAGTAATAGATCAGTAACAGTAATAGCTAAATAGCAATAGCGATAGTTCATCCGCGTTCTTCTTCAGGATTTGGCCACAGAAAGAAGGCCCCCGTCCAGAAAGGGCTGAACACCACCAGCTCTCATTCACTTCAGGGAAAATTAAAAGTTTTCAGCTAATACAGTAATTTATATGTGACTCCTCCTTTCCTGCATAGCGGTACCAAATCTATTCAAGCGGAAAGGTGTCTTTACCCCCACACTGCTGGGCTTGCACTTGCGGTGCTGGGTAAAGACTACTGTTGCATATTGTCATTTTGGTTTCCTTATCCAGAACCCTGTGCTGGGCAAAGGAAAGCGTTTACACCTTCTTGGACTGCCAGATAGCAAACATGCAAGCTTCTTCATTGCTCAGGACACGAGACAAGGCGTTTCCAGCTGATTCCCCTTCCAGGCACTGCGTGGCCACAATAATCAGATCGTTCTGAAGAGGAAATACTTTAAAGAAATGCCACTTGCACGTTAAAGTTTGTGCCACATATGGGATCATCTTTTCTTAACAGGAGGGGAAAAAGAAAAGTGCCGTTTCTTTTTCTCGTGTGCACAGCCACCACAATTACATACCACTGGAGTTAGAAATACGTGCTTCTTTACTTCACTCTAACCAAAGAGCAATCAAACCTACTCAGGCTTGTGTTAATGATATACATTATACGTACCAGAGACATTTACACTGCATATCAAAATCGATCAGAACATAAGGAAGTTTAAAAAAAAAAGCCTATTGCCTTATGCTGTGAAGTTTGACTTGAGTATGATCTATCTCAGCCTAATGGGTTAGACACATGCCTGCACAGGCTACAGCACTGTATTAGCACTATGCTAAAAATGAGGCAACATTTACAGCCGAAGCTGGAAGCAGACCGTGTGGCTCTACATTTTGCGGAACAAAGAGGGCAAGTAGGGGCGAAATTTACTTTATGCTCAGGTCGTAATTTGTATATCATCGCACTTAAGGCACAGCTCTTCCTCGTCTGGTGCTTTTGCTACAACCGCATACTTCCCCCATTTGCAGCTTCAAGTTGGGTTGTTTCTGTCAACTTTTTCTCCTCCCCAGCCACTATGTTCTAACCACAGGTAAAGCCTTCAGTTTTAAATTTGTTCAGGTGTTTTAATATTTTTGTTAATTTGGACAGGGAAGTTGGACAATAAACGAATTCCTCTTGTTCCTAAAGATCTATCGCTTTTTCCAATGTATTGCATGTTCAGCACACACGGCATTTCAATTAAAGGCCACGATACTGTTAACGGTGCATTAACGACGCACTATGCCTACATAAAGACGCAAATACATGTTGCGGCCGCTTTTCCGGCCTGGTGCGATCATTTTTGTTTGCGTGTGCTTGCTTTCGCAATGAATTATCTGCGAACAGATCGTGATTTTGACACCAGCCCGTATCTCCGCTTAACCCCAAGGCTTTGCCAGCGCCGGTGCCGCTGGCCGAGCTCCCCTCCCTCAGGCAGTCCGGTTGCCACCCGGTGCCCAGGCCACCGGGCCTCCTTCCCTCCGGGCCGCGGCCTGGGCAGAAACCCGAAGCAGCCCCACGGACCAGAGAGCCTGCGGGAGCACGGAGGCGGCCGGTACGGCTGAGGACGGCCCCGTTCGTCGGGGTTCTCCCGTCCCCGCCAGCCGCGGGCGAGGCCCAGCCCCGGACACCTCAGCGAAACCGCCCCGTCCCCTTCCGGGCCGCGGCCGCGGGCTTACCCCGCCACCGCGCAGGCGCCGAAGGCGGCGGCCCGCCCCCGCCTCGGGCTATTGGTTGATCCGTTGCCACGGCAACGCGCTCAACACACACACCCCCCCGTCCCGTCCCCAAGCCGTTTTGCCCCACGTGACCCACGGCAGCTCTTCCAGCCAACTGGCCTGTGACCAGCCCCGCGCCAGCCGGCTGATACGGGGGCGTGGCGGGGGGAACTGTTGTTTTCGATTGGCTGCTGCCGAGGCTCGCTGATTGGCAGGGGGCGGCGGAGCCGGGCCGCTGGGCTGCCCGCCGATTGGTTGAGCCCGGAGGTGAGGCTGTGGGGTGATGCCGGCCGCCCCGCGGCCGCTGCCGGGCGCCCCTCCGCAGCCCTGGCCGACGGACAAAGGCGCGCCCGCTC
>NW_010972753.1:8341679-8429489 GCF_000737465.1 Haliaeetus leucocephalus
GCTTCATCGGCGCCGTCAACAACATGGACCAGACGGTGATGGTGCCCAGCCTGCTGCGGGACGTGCCGCTGCTGCTGGAGGAGCTGGACGCCGCCGGAGCCGTCTGTCCCCAGCGGGAAACCCCCCTGCCCCCCGGCGACCCCGGCGCCTATTTTTCCCGTAGGGACATGTACAGCCATTACATGTTGCTCAAGTCCATCCGCCACGATATCGAGTGGGGGGTGGTCCAGCCGCCGGCGGGCGAGGAGGCGACCCGCAAGAAGGACAAGCTGGGCGGTGGGCCCGCCGAGGAGGGCGAGGGGGAGGAGGACCTGGAGCAGCAGTTCCACTACCACCTCAGCGGACTCCACTCGGTCCTCTCCAAGCTCACCCGCAAGGCCAACGTCCTCACCAACAGATACAAGCAGGAGATCGGCTTCAGCAGCTGGGGGCAGTGAGCGCCGGGGCGGGGGGGGACGGGGACCGGTGGGAACGGGAACGGAGCGGCGGGTCCCCCCGCCCGGCGATGCTGCCACCGCGGAGGAGGAGGAGGAGGAGGAGGAGGGCTGCGCCCCCGGCGCTGAGGCTTCCCTGAGCGCTCCCAGGACCGCGGCCGGTTTTTCTACCAACGCACAAGCGAGAGAGAGAGAGAGGTGTAAATTAATCAGTACTAGTTCATTAATTATTATTCCCCCCCCCCCCCTTCTTTTTTTGTTAGCAGTTGCTCAGGGCCGAGCCCGTGCGTGTGTACGAGGTGGTGGCGTAGCTGGCGGATAGGAGGCTCAAGGCGAGCCGATGAGCATAACAAAACTGGCATAAAAATCGCTTCTCTTGCCTAGGAGGGAACCCAGCGGGCTCATGAGCATCCCTCTGTCGCAGGATGGATGGCAGGTCCCATGGTTGTACATGTACTGGAGTTTATTTAAAACTTTTTTTACTCAGATGTAGAGTATATTCTAAAATAAATGCGAATGTATTAACTAAAAGTGACTTAAACTTTTTGGTATGATTTATGTTTCTTTAATTAAATGATATTTTTAACATCTGGAATTCTTCTGTTGTTCTTCTAAGTTATTTCCAGAGCTGCCTTACTAGACACAGAAATCTTTGCATGTGCAAGAGAGAGGGGGTTTGTGGCTTTTTTCTTCCCCCCAAAGGGAGCAATTGCGTAGTGATGCTAAGTCGGCGTATCTAAAATGGATGAATGACCGTATTAACTGCACCGTACGTGGCCTGAGTTTTGGTAAGCTGTGGCCAACCGGACAGTCCAGTTGCTCTGCGTGAATGCTGGCGTGAAGGTCAGTGCCCCGTTAACAAAATCCGAGAAGACCGAGTCATGGTTACTTTGCAGGCAGCAATTCATGGAGGTTGGAGCAAAGCCTCGGAATGACTCTTGCTTTTTTCGGGAAGTATCTTAATGTACTGTGGGGGAGCTCTTTTCTCTCCCTCCAAATAGGTCTGGGATACTTGCCTCCCCCATCTCTTGCATTACTTTCTTTCCTCTGTAATTCTTGGATACTAGGAATTAATTGGTTTTATGTTACCCAAATAGTACTGATTTCTCTTCTGCATTTTTTTTTTTCATTTGCTGAATTAATGTGCCTCAGAATTGGGTGTCTATATAGTGTTCTAAGTTCTAATATTAAAAGTGTACTTACTGATGACAATACACTGCGTGCATATCACAGAGGATAACCATTTAATAAATACGTACATCCTTCCATAAGGTATGAAGTTTTCTTTTCAGGCACTGAAAAGCCAAGTTTGTGGACATCTCCTTATACTGAAATTTCACTTTGTATTATTGCTATCAGATTTAGGGCTTCTTTGGTGTTCTTTTTACTTTTAAGAATAGAAGAATTTTTCTCTCAGCTTTAAGGATATTTTTGCTTAAATTCAGATACTCCCTAGCAATTTGTTTTTCAGCCCAACTGTTAGAACATTGTAGTAAAGCATGAGCACTCCAGACATGGTACTAGTTGGCAGATGTTTGTATAGTTAAAACAATTGGTCTGCGTGTATGTTTAAAAATAAATATTTTAGAAGGTTTTCCCTTCTAGGGTAAAGAAGAACTTCGTAAGGCCGGATGATTTTTAGCTTGGCGATGCTTGTTCTTTTCCTAACGTTTTTAACTCGTCTTCCCCTCCCCCCTTGGGAAGCTGCCAGGAAAAAAAGTTATGAACAAGGAGAGGGATTACCCTGGTTTCCTAACATGTCAGCTCGCCGGTCTTGCTGTAGTCTGACTAATGTAATGCAAAAGATGCAGTGCCTTACCCTGGACGGTAAAGTTTTGCTCTCCTGAAGGTGGGGGTGAGAGGGAGAACCTGTTCTGCTGTGTGGCTCCCTTCTGCCTTGCGCTCAGCCAGCTGAAAGCCACATTACACCCTCTGCTCGGGAGCGCCGGTAAAACCTCAGACAAAAGCAGCTCGCGCAGTTTCAGCAGCGTTCCTTTTGAACTCCCGGTAACTTCTCCTGGTACGGATTTAGACGATGCCGTTCAAAAGTTGCACAAGAGACAGTGTGGTGCTGATTTAGGCTGTGAGTAACACAAGAAAAATAGCATTACATTAGTGCAGCGTCACCGTGAATATTGCATCCCTTCCCTTTGCATCCTAAAAAAAGACAAGAGAAAAGTTTCAGTGAAAGGGCGGCTCAAAACTAGCGCTATTTGGCAGCAAGGGTGGCATTTCCTTACAAGTAAAGGTTTGGGTAACAGAGGAGATAGGATGATACTGTGACTCAAGGGTTTGCCTTGCATCAGTGACGAACCCGCAGTTGCTGAACTGCTCATGGCTCCCGTGCAGGGCCCGGCCGCACGGCTGGCAGCAGCCCGGGTAATCCCAATTCAGCCACGGCAAAAACTGCTGAGACTCACACCAGCAGAAGACACGCTGCCACCTCCCACCTGGCAGCTGCTTTAGAATTCCCCTTTTTTTCAAGGTCATGGGAGAAGATCGAGGCTCTTGGGATCAAGAAAGCGATCTCATGATGCGGGGGGGAGGAAACCGACAGATAAAAACCAGTATTTCTCATGCAAAGGACAAGGGACGGGACTTTGCTGTTGGCTGCTGTGGAAAACAAGTTAGCCTAAAAGGCGGGGTGGTCAGGCAATTATGTAAATGCTAGCTCCTGACATTGCAGTAAGCAAAGATAAGATTGCAGAGTCTTAACACTCAGATTTTGTACCTTAGATGCTGATTTGGGAAAGATTTCCATTAGTGGTGCTATATAATGCAGTTAGGTTTATTATTAGGAGTTACGTTTTCTTTTGAAGGACTGGATCATTTTAAGTGCTCCTGATTGGACACCAAGTTCAGCAAAGCTTTAGTCTGCTCCAGTAAAGTGATTCTGATACTTGTAAGTGATAATGACAAATGACATCAGTCTAACATAAAAGTATCTTTGTGATGTCAAATACTTTGACAAGTGGCTTTATCTCCAAGCCACAAGTGAACATAAAGACAACTTGCCAAACTACCGTAACCGTGCACAAACCAGGGGAACATACACATGCACCATGAGAAACAGTTGTAATTTTTAGCTCACTTAAATGAAATAGACTCAATATACAGTAAGGCAGACATTAGAAGAGTAATAAATAATGAGACCGAGAACAGTCTGCAGTTACAAATTGATCACAGCAGAAGGTGTGTTACAGCCAAGGAGCCTCAAGGACATTGCTCATGGGATGCATCAGTTAATATATAGAAGTGCCTGGTATGTGTCATTATAGTTTATGAGTCAACTCTTATTTTCGTGTATACAAAAGAACAGGAGGGCAAATGGGGTGGGGGGTGTGGGGAGGAAGCCAAGCTTTTGTCTCAAGATATGTATATATATGTGTATACAAATAAAGGCACTGGGGATGGGCGTGAGTCCCATGGGAAGAACATCCTTTCGGAGGCTGCTTTGGCCGCTGGCTGCTGCCCTGGATGGATGGCAGGTCTGTGCTGGACGACATGTGCGTTTCAGGAATCATGGCTGCCTCTGGCACCGTAAAGTTTTCTCCATTCCCCTCCAGAAGTCAGCTGCCATACCCCTTTCTGCCCAGGAGCAGATGAAAAGTCTGAAATCAGTATCTTGGCACCCACTTGGACTAGACCCACCTGCTGCAGTCCCTTGTGCTTGGGGAGGGGTGCAGGTGGAGCTGAGTCAGGTTAGGCTCTCATCTTCCTACTTTCCCTCTGAAAGCTTTTTTCTTTCAGAAGGTTTTAAATAGATCAAGATACCTGCATTTTGTGGTTTGTTTTTTTCCCCTGCACTGGCTGTTGCACCGAAACACATGAGTCATCAGTAGCTCAGCTTTGCTGAAAGATGCACTACCGTTAGTGGCCAGATGGAAGGTTATATTAGGTTCTCATCATTATGGAGTTAAGCTCTGCACCCTGTTCTATCAGGAAAAATAAAAGGAAAAAAGAAAGGGGTAGCAAGCTTCTCCTCTTTGTGCCTATGGGTTTGGTACACAGTTTATCACCTTGTGGAAGAGTCTGCAGTGATTTTCTCCCACAGACTTAACTTCCCTGAAGCACTGAGTATGGAAGAGGATTGTCTGGAAGTACTGCTTTTTATTATTTATATCTTTAAACATGAAATCTTTTTATTATTTATATCTAGCTAACAGTGTGATGGGTACTATATTCCGAAGAGCTCAAAGACCTTAGGTGATAATACACACAGGGGAAAAAGAAGAGCGTGATGGGTTATAACCTGCTATAGAATCTGAGGGGAGTGCAAGCAGGGTGAGCATTGCAAAAGCAGTTCCAGCTCTGCATGCATTTTTCTGTTATTTGTTGTTGTCACCTCTAAACAAGCAGAAATACCTGAATGCATTAGTTCTAATGTTGCAAAATCACTTTCCTTCCAGACCACAGACTTGCACGACAAGTTTGGGTCAAAATTAGTTTTAAGGAATGAAGTTATAAACTCCTTTCCAAAAGGAAATTTGCAAATAGGAGCGCAGTAATTGTGTACCTTTCTGTTGGTAGCCAACTGCCAGAATTGACACTCTTTATAAAAAGTAATATTCCTTTCCTGTTCAAACACACTCATACTTTTTTGACCCAGAGTGACGGAATGAGGAAAACACCTTCTAGTTTTTGTGCTTTTGAATTTTGTCCTGGAAGAGATGGCACAGAAGAAGCTTGGAGAGCTTAGAGAGAAAACAGGTGCCTCTGCATTAAATCACAAAAGAGTAAATGAGCCTACCTCGTGATGTTCATAAGGTTTGCCATAGTATCAATTAAAGCGTTGTATCTTTTCATCGCTTTTGTCTACATATATGTCTGATTCTAATTTAATTCTCTCTTTTTGTTCTGGCCTGTTTTACCTTAGCAACTTTGGTTTACAAACAACCATGATGTCTGACAGGCACGGATGCACCACTTAAGACTAGCTGAGCCTTTTTAGGTGCATCTCCCTTTGCATCTGTATTTGAACTGAGAAGACGGACGGAGTGCCTAAAGCCGTGATTCGGAGTATAGCACAGCAGCACGGCAACCCCCTTGCTGTGGGATTGCTGTTTGGTCATTGGCATACGTGTTGGAGCGGGGAGAGGGATGCAAGGTGAATCTTTCCTTCAGGGATTTCCTCCAGATTGTGCTGTGGTGGGGAGGGAGAAAGGCAATGGGGAGGTTTCTCACCCCATAACCAATGTGGGTTTTCCCTGGGAGCAAAGAAGGGGAAATGATGGAGCATCCTTTCATCCCTCCTGAGTGGGAGCGATGGTGCCTGTGCACAAAGGTTTTCCACCACACTCGGGGCAGAAAAGATTTATTTCAGGTCCAAGTTGACAGCTTTCGTGGTTTATCAAAACACCTGGGAGTTGAGAGATTAAAGACTTGCTGAGTCAGCACGCATCTGCCAACAAGCAGATACTGCATGGATGGAGGCTGCTTCGATGCAGAGATAAGATATGTTAGAAAGACTACACCCTTCCTGGTTTTTTAGTGAGTCTGTAGGAAGCCTGGCCAGTCAGCTGGTTTCACTTATACCACACTAGGAGGAAATTTTACTGGAATGCGAGAGTGATTTTTTTTGTATGCGAAGAAATAGTTTTAGTTCTCAAATATTTCAGCGTAACATTCTGCTCCCCTTGTCTCTTTTGTAGGTAGACAGTCTAAATGCAGATCCAGGGAGACACAAGGTCTCAATTAGACGTACCTCAACAAAAGCATTTTTTCAAGTTTTAATATCTGTGCTTCTGAGGTATTGTATTTCATCTTACTCACATTTGAAATGGCTTCCCCAGACTTGTCATCACAAAGAGGGGAATGAGCATCCTCCCCTGGAAGTCTGGAACTGGAGTCTGGTTTTCTTCAATTTTCAGGGGGGATAAGCAACCTACAGAGCTTCCTGCACTCTGCACCAAGTTAGTTCGCATTTCATCCTTATTATCAGACCATTTGGAAATGGGAATGCCGGAGCCTGATTGTATGCCACTAACTGAAGAGTTATGCAGATATGCACTAGTTAGAGTATATTGACAGGTACAGTGATATTTGGCATTTTTGCAGAGCTAGTTACAAAATTGTCCATTTAGACCGCTGAAGCTAGAAGCCCACAAAGCCACCGACTCAATACGGTTATCAAGATTGCTAACCACAGAGGAGCCTGCTCCTGCAGCTGTGAACAGCCCACACGAGGATTTCTTTCAGCCAAACATCTATCAACTTCACACACATTTTTTTTATCTGAGTACCCACCAGTGGGTAACACTCAGGATGGCTCAAGCCACCTGCCTTGCTTCTTGCTTTCCCACGTGTGCTGTCCATCCACTTCTCCTCACGTACTCTTCCTTCATTCCCTGAAGGCCGTTTCTCCTATGGCCTTGTCCCTGTGTCCTTCCCAATTCCCTTTCCCATCTCTCTGAGATGTCTCCTCCCTGAAATTCCTAGTAAACCAATCTCATTTCATCACGCAGACAGGTCTCAGTTTTGAACTGAACTGTAATTGGTAATAACAGCGTATTGGGTGATTTAACGATATTTCCTTGTTTGAATCATGTAATTAAACCTGGCTTCTTTTATTAACCTGTTATTTTTCATGTGGAGGCATTGCTTTTTTGAAAATGTTTTAATAGTGATGGCTGATCACCAATCCATACTTTGAGAAATATCTGAGTGCCTAAATAGCTGTGCTGAAGGCAGAGCCAACAATGCAGAAAGCTGCTTTCTGTTGCTAATGTGTGCTGTGCTCATCTTTTGAGGAGCCCTAATAATTGCTATTAGTATTAATTGTAGCGTCACACTGAGAGGAAAATATACCCTGTAGCGAGCCTGTATGGCGACGAGGAAAAGCAAGGGAGCTGGCAGATCATGGCCTTTGCATTTACGATGCTGGCTTTTGTATTCAAGCTCAGCGTCGTGCAAAAAATGCCTCATCTAAAGAAGTCAAGAAGTCTGGTTGTAATGAAACAGGCGGTGGGTTTCTTTCAGCTTTCACTGGTATTGTTAGTACGATATTTAGCAAAGACTAGAATAATTCCTCATCTAGGTAAATGCAGTCATGTAAGTCTTATTTTTAAAACCAAACTAAGAACACATGCAATATATTTCAAAGGGCTATGTATTTTAAGACCCAGAGGTGGCTATTTCTTGACTGACTTAAGTCTATGCAGTGCCAAGAGGGCTGGTCCCATCCTGTCCCGGTCCCCCACCCCTGTCCCCGTGAGCCCTCCGTTCCCGTTGTGCCGGCACCGGCGCTCATGTGGCGATGGAGTTACCAGAGCAGGGAGCTGATCCAGCGGAAAATTAGCAGAGGAAAAAAAGCTTTCGGCTGTACTAATTCCCTCATTCAGCAGAAGGTGTAGCTGCATTAGCTGCGGGGCTGGCGTGGAGGAAGGGTTGGGAACGTGCTGCCAGAAGCCAGAGTGGGACCTCCCCTCTTGGCAGCCGCTTTCACGTAGATGGGATTAAGCGGGTTGTGAAAGCGTCGCCTGAGTCCCGTCTTCAAAAGAGATTTGTATGCTGATGACTTTAAGTATCACTGAAACCGGCAGCTGCTCGGGCCAAGATCTGAGGGGACAGGGCTGATTCCACCTCAACCCTCTGGCACTTGGATGCCTCCATCCCCTCGCGGTAGCCATCACCGAGAGGAGACACGCTTCCACGTCGTCTTTAAGAGCGAGATACTCGGCTTCTTCAGAAGCTGCCGGGAGGCTTCCCGGTGAGGGAAGTTCTTCCAGTGTGAAGTTCTGTGTCCCAGCCTCCTGGAGAGCACCTAGAAGGTGGTACGGGACAGTGATGCCAAATACACCATGGTAGCAATTTTGCTTGATAGGGCAGGCTTGAACATTTATGGAGCGCGTGGGAGGGAAAGAGGAAAGAGCAACAGGAATGTGGGGTTCATCTTGTGTGCAGGCACCGACGCACGCCGAGTCCCACGACTTGATGCAGGGACGGGAGCCTGGGACTTGCCCTCCCTGAAAACGCCCTGAGCACAAGGTCTCTCTTGCTCTCTAATTAAAGGATGCCATGCAAAATAAGGCTGCGACTTGAGGACTGAAAGCCAGGAGAGCCGGTTGCTCCTGAAGGGACTGGAACCACTCTTCAAGGAACCTCGAGAGGTGAACTTGAAGCGACTTGGACGTTTGAAAATAAGGTCTCTGCTAGCCCTCAAAGATGCTACTGGCTAAAAAGGCAGAGTATTTTGTGGGGAGCCCTTCTCAGCAGATACGCTCCGAGGCCACCGACAAGGCTGAAACCATTTCTCTTGGGGGTTGTGATTTAGAGGAGCGCAGATTTCGGCACGGTTCTCTCCTTCTGCAGGAGGTAGGATCTGGCTGTGCTACAGGAACAACCAGGCTTCTTCCCTTGCTTCCACGTGGCCGTGTAAGGCGAAATTTTCTGTTGCTGCTGTTGCTGCAACCAGCACGGGTGGAGAGCTGAGGGAGGCAGCCTCTCCCGGCAAATTTTGCCCGATTCTCTCTGCTGGGTAGGCAGCGCTTCATGGCGATGGCTTTCCCAGCCAGCCTCCCTCTCGTCCCCTCCCAGTGGCACTGGAGCCTTGCCATGCCCCACTCCACCTCTCCTCCTCTTTTCCCTCCCTACTCTTAGAGCAGCTGCCTGGAAAACACCGGAGGGTGCAGGCAGGAGCCTGTACCATCAGGAAAGAGGAGGAGGAATTGCCCATTGAGTTTGCCAGGGGATGCTGCCTTCATGGGAAGGGGGAGCAGAAAGGAAGCCGCTGTCATGGGAGCAAGGGTGCTAATCCACGGTGCTCTTCCAACCTGATTTATCTCCCCAAAGTCAGCCTTGCCTGGTATGTGAACTCTTTCTGAAAGAGATGCCAAGCAGCCCAGTGCTTGCAAGAATAAGGTGCTTTTGTCAGGCCGTAAACACCATTTTAGAGAGCCGAGAGCTTTGGCGTGAAAGCACAGATAACTATGTTCCTTTGCGCTGTCGTGGCTTGGTGGATGAAGAGAATGGCACAAAAAAGCTTCATATTTTGAAATTAAATGTTTTTATTCTCCCTTTGCATCCTTTACCAGATCTCAGTCCTGGAGCAGTGCCTAGATGGACGTTGTGAGCCCTGATGTGCCTGGCAGTCGCCGGCAGCGGTTGCAGAGGCCAGGGAGCTGCTGTGGAGGGCTACGTGACTCCGGCCAGCCTTCCTGCCCAGCTTTCCGTCATACGGAAAGTGGAAGGCAGGGGAGGATGTTGTTCGCCAGGCCCTCATCTGACATGGGGTCAGCACGTAGGGTGAGCACGACGCCTTGACATCCACAGTGGCCTTTTGGTCTGCATGTACGTAATGACTTACCCAGAAAATTCTGGGGAAGAGTTCCCGTCAGGAATGCGCCTAAGGGCCCTGACCCAAGCAGCCACGCAGGGTGAGGATGCTGATGTTGATGATGTTGATGGCGGTGGGAGCCTGCCCTCTGCAGCAAGGGCTGGGCTTCAGGGGCTACCACGCCAGGTCCCTCCTCCTCCTCCTCCTCCTCTTCCTCCTCCCCTGACTCAGTGGCCAGGGGACATCTCCAGGTGCAACGGCTTTCTCCACGAAAGCTAAGCTCGGTAGAGACTGGCTGTCAGACTCTGAATCACTCGCTGCTTTTGACTGTGTGTTTTGGACAGGATCCCCTTCCATCTGCATTGATGCAACTACTGTTTGTATACACGATTTTAAGAAGTGATTTCCTTTCCTTCCTGCTCTTTTTAATATCGTGTAGCAGCTAGAAGCAGGGAAGAGAGACTGGCACCATATGACCAACCAGCTGTCTGTGGACTGTCAGAGCATATTGTGGGGAACACAATGTGACTACCTTTGATGCTTGATCGTTCAGTCTCTGCTGGCTAAGCTATATGCTGTCTTCTTTCCGTTCACTTACCCTGAATGTCATGTGCTGGGTCAGTGCATGGTTTACGTGGCAGTATTTTGAGTAAAAAAAAAAGGTAATGATGTGGTCCATCTCCAGTGCATGGTAAGAGCCCCTTACTAGAAAAGCAGCGTGACTCATGTTGTCTGAGCATCTGCTCCCAAAGTCATCCTTTCTGTTGTAGAGCAATGTCTTCACTTTTCTTTGTTTCCCTTTTCTAAATTGTTTTTAAAGGAATGAGAGCGGGCCACCTTTGCTCCAGCCTCAAGGTAGCAAACATAAGTGGTTAGGAGCGAGAATACAAAAGGATGTGGAGCACAGCTAAGTATAGATGCCACACGTTGACTAATGTCAGAGAGATGGTGAGTTGTGTTTGACCTCAGTCCTCTCAGCTTTCTCTGCAGAGGAAACACAAATGCATTTTACAGGTCTTTTCCATTATTCGTGAGTAGCAAGGATATATGAAGATACATAAGTATCCTTCAGTTCCCACAAGGAAATCAAGATGCTCTTACAGAGGGAAAGAAAAGCCCCCCGAGGTGCACCGAGAACATAGTGCATGATCTGTCACTTCTGCCGGGGTCCCTTCAGCACGCTGCAGCAGGGAAAGGCAGTTTGTGGGCACTGGGGAAAAGCTATTCTCTGTGCCACTTGAGGCATTCCTCAGATAAGGGCTTTTCTGAGGATGCCTCCTAAACTGTGCTCTCTGACGCAGCCAGTCTCCAGAACTGTTAGGCACAAGCTCTTCAGGTTGCAGTTTGGTGTGAGGAGAGCCCCAATAAATTGACCCAAAAAGAGGAGACGTTCTTTCAGGAAAGAGAAAAAAGTCCTTTCATTACTAATCAGATGAAATTGCTAACTTCTAGGAAGCCACGCTTTCTCTGAATTGGCAGATCTGTGTTCCCCCAATATACAGATGACAGTATTATACACTGCTACTTTGCCAGCAGACATACTGCCTTAGTTACTCAGAAATATGTTGCATTTTATTTGACAAGTGGTAAAAACATGGTCTGCTTTACTTCTCTTTAACATTCTGATTTTTAGGCTACTGAGGTACACTCCTATGCATTCACCTATTCAAGGAGGATAGGTTCTCATAAAAACTCTATGATGATCGTTATTGATTTTTGCCAATAAGATGTTCTTTTTGTCTGTCCCTTTTTCCTTCTCTCTTGCATTATTTATACTGCAATCCTTTTCCTTCTTGTGCACATCAACATGATAATCTTTCTTCCCAAACTACACATTGCTGGTTTTGAAGTCTACTGATTTTTGCAAACAGGTTTCCAGCTATTATTTTGGGGTTGTAATTCATCTGAATGGACATAGAATTATTGTCTTTTCCTTCCTGCAGATACTTCTCTGAATTTATGGAAGTCTGTGGAAAAACACACTATATTAATTCAGCATTATGGACTGAGATCAGGACATGTAGCTGGTGTCATGTTGTACCTGCTGCAAAGCCTCAACACGGCAGAAAAAGCTGCTAACTACACGGGCTGGAGTAGGAAGTTTGAGTAATCAAGAGGGGGGAAATGGTGAGTAGTGTATGAGTAGAATTGTTCCTTATTTCCACCTCAGCTCCTGCTGTAGGAAAGGAGGAGAACTGAAACCTGCAGAAACCTAATTCTGATTGCAAGAACATCATGGCAAATGCACATAATTTACTGCTGATGCACTTAAAGAACTGTGGTGGCCAGATAAGGCAAGTCAAGGCTGTTCTAACTTAATAGCACAATTTATTTAACAGAACATAGCTGATTTGAATTTTGGTGAATTAAGAGATTTTGAATTAAATTTTCTATGACCCTGTTTTTCTTTCCTTCTTTCTCCTTCTTCATATTGTCTTTCTTCCTCTCTCTTTCCTTTTCCTTCTTAAAGAAGCTGGTCAGCAACTTGGGGTGGTTTTCCTGTCTGCATTTTTTGCGTTTAGCCCCTGTGTTTTGGAGAAGTGCTTGCCTGCAGCAGCCTAGCCAGGCTTCCAGGGCTGGAAGCATGCTTTCTAAAACAAGTATGTAGATTTCCTCCACCTTTGTCCCTCTTCCACGGTGGAACGGAAGAAGTCTCTGGGCCGCAGGGCTACGTTCAGTCCTCTGCTCCCCGTGTTGCCCCCAGCACCCTACCCTAAATGTTACTGCTTTTCCCAGACGGATGCTTCACAGCCTGCAGAGAGACCTAGAAGAGGCTTTCATCCTCGCTTCCCATCTCCTTTTCTCTCTCGCATCCAGGAAAAGGATAGGAGACGTTTGCATCTCTCCACCCTTCTTGTTGATTTCTGTTGTTTCCTTTCCCTCCTGGCCCCACAGAAAGACTAGGGACTCCAGTAAGAGTCTCTCTTTGTCTTCTCCTCCTGGTTTTGGGGACAGAGAGGAGTGGGATCCACTCTTCTTTACTATTGTCAGGGCTACTGAATCCCTCCCAGACCTGCTTGTCCCTCTCCTATGACCCAGTTTGGGTGAAGCAGAAAGTTGCCCATTTCTGCTTTATTTCCCAGAAGAGCACAGATGTTTGGGAGAAACAGTGGCTGTGGGAAAATGATTTTCTTATGAACTATGAGAAAGAAATAGCTGAGATTATGATGGGTGGATCCTCCTTTACCCTACTGTCTAGGTCAGCCTCCTAGAATAACCCCTCCAGGGAGTACCGATTTGTTTTAGTGAAATACAGATTTCAAGGGGGATCCTGATTACAAGGGAGAAGATCATGTTTCAGGTAACATGGGCTTCCTCTAATGCCCCCCTTTATTCCCCTATCTTCCTTAGTCCTCTCTCACATCCATTTCTTTTTTTCACACATCTCCTGTCAATCTCTCTTCTCCCGGGGGGTCTGTTCCTGCTCCTGGGGAGTTTAATCTCAGTGTTTCCATTGACTTGGATGACATTACATCAGGCCTCATGTCCTTTTTTTTTTGGGGGGGGGGGGGAGACACAGTAAAGCTCTTTTGTATTTAACAGGGTAAGTAAGTGCCGACTACAGTTTTCTGTAACCCACATCTCTGGCTTTCTGTTTCTCCAGGAGAGATAGGGAGGGGCATGGAGGGAAGAGGCAGAACTACTGAAAAAAAACCACACACCAGCATTTTCAACATAGTTTGGAAAGGAAAGGGGAGGGAACAAGAGAGATCCTAATCTTAATATATATTAGGTGCTCACATACAACAGCGGTGGGTGTGGACTGGAAAGCTCGGTGGCTGGCTAGATGGTAGATTAGGCAGATTGTTTGCCTTGAGATGGATAGATGGAAAAGAGCAGGAAAGATGTGAGGAGGGGCTGGAGCAGAAGGGTGTGAGGTGAGCGAAGGAAAGAAAAGTTCAAGCAAGTTGCAGAGAAGATGGAGATGGAGACAGGAACTGGGATGTGGAGGACAGAGAGAGGATGCAGGGAAAAAAAAAAAGATGGGAAGATGAAAGCCGTGGGAGTTAATCTAGCTCCTATTAAAGCTGACAGCATTACTCTTTAGAGATAGTAGGCTTGGCTCATAGGGAGATTTTGAAATAGGGCAGAAGGAGGAAAGGAGGACTGGTAGACAAAAGACAGGGGGAAAGAAAGAACAAGGAGAAGGAATATGCTAAACTGGAAATAAGGAAGAAAGAGTGTTGAAAATGAACACTGGGAAGCATGCTTCGTATGTTGGAAATATGCTGGAAAAGGGAAGGGAGATTGAAACCAGAGCAAAGAAAAATGCATGAGATTGTTTTGTGATGTCAGTTTTCCATCCTAGGGGATATGAGAGTCCTGGATGTGGAGCTGAGGCCTGGAGAAAAGTCTGTGGCACATGTGAAGATGTGCAGGGGAGAACATAATTAAAACTATAAAATGTATTATTTTCTGCAGATTAGATGTGACTTCACTTTCCTCTTAAGCTTTATACCCCAGAAGTGGAGTGGGCTGGTAGAACATGTTGGGGGACTGGGTACGGAAGAGGAGGAGTAGCAGTAAAAAGGTTCATGACCGGATGGTTTGCTACAGATCTGTGTCTTGGTGTTGATTGACTCTGATGTCTAAGGAGATGAAAGTTTCAACCGACGCTCTTCTTGAAGCTGGAGCACTATGAAGTCTGTCTCCATTGTGTTTTCTCTGGCATGTGAGTTCCCTGCGGACAAAGCATGACCTCATGCTTCGGTCTTTGCCCCGGGGAGAGTGCGAATACCCAGCTGCCTCTTCTCACAAAACCTGCAGGACCCGGGTATCTCTGGCTGCCTCTGGACGGCGAAACCCCGCGAGCCCCTGCGTTCCTGGGTCCCATGGCCTTACTCTTACCCTGTGCGGGGGCAAAACACAGCCAAACACCAGTGCCCCTGTCCTCTCCAGCCCCAGGCTCTGGTTTCCAGAGGAAGGAAATGTGCACGTGGGACACGTGGCATGTTCCACCGGGTACCCCCGCACATGTCACCTCCAAGGTTGCTTAGCCCAGCAGGTAAGTGCAGTTGGAAATACCAACTCCTTTGTCAAACCTGGGACAAAAGTGAGCTGATGGATTTAAAACCCGGTAAGGGAAATCCAGGCATTCATGCATGCACACAGCAAAATCACGTGGACTTTTTTTTTTCCCTGGAAACCAGGCTTAAAGCAAGGCTCTTGATCAGGCAACCTTTCCGGAGAGAGAAGGCAGCAATGGGCTGCCTGTCAAGGGAGAGTGAGCCGCGTGGGCTCTGTGGGGTGCTGGTCCCATGCCTACACCTGGGAGAAAGCAGTTCCCAAACCTCGGAATGGTCCGTGGTGCACAAGGGTCGACGGCCTGAATGCCTCCGGGGCGGGCACCGAGACCTGCCTGCGGTGAGCTGGGTGAGGTCCCTGCGCTCAGTGGGTTGGGACGAGGGAAAACTCGCTCCGAAGCGTAAGCAAGACCCATTGGTTTTGCTCTGGTGCTTCTCCGCTCCTCCAGGACTAGATCAATACACTCGAGTGCAAAGGCACTGGCTCCCGCTCACTGCAGGCATACACGGAGTCCCACGGGGGAAACTGCTACTGGAGTGGGCCAGCCCACTGCTGGGCTGCTAATGCAAGAAATATTACCCACCCACGGACCGACAGCACAGCTGGTATCCCTGTGGAAGGAAACCTGCCGTAACGAGGAGGACGTTGGTGCTGAGACGAGGTGCTCTTCCATGTGCTCTGCCTTCTCGCCTATGCATTTTCATGACACGAGCAGGGTGGGGTGACATTATCTTCTTTTTCTCCTCAGCATCATAGCAGGCATCGATGGAAGTGGTGTATATAGCTTCACTGCCTGAGCTCCCTGTGCTTAGCCCGGAGCTAAAGCACATCCCCAACAGGAAAAGAGGCTCTTAGAAAAACAGGATCCCAAGCTTTAAGAAGCCTAGTAGGTTTATGGCAACACACTTTGAAGAAAGGAATACAAGCAGATAAATATATTCCATTACATACGCTTCTTAAAAACTCGGTGTGGTGCTGAGAGCATTCGGTGTATACAAAGCATGGTTACAAACTTCCCAAAGCAAATTCCTAAGCCTCCTTTTCTTGTAGGGTCCCTTCCCACCCCATCAGACAGGTACAACCCTTGAGAGTGGCAGCAAACAGCTACCGCAAATCTTCAAGATTTGATCCCGGTCCTAGAGAGCTTACCATAAGGTAGGATATGGGAAATAAACTCTCAGGTCTTTTTTAAAGTTGGGAAATAAGGATGTGTAGGGTTCTGGCCACAGCCATCTGCAGTTTCAGATCCCTCGATTTTTCTTTTCCTGGGCCATTGCATCTGTATATGAAGCACAAATTTCCCAAGGCTGGAGGGTTTTTTGTTTCGTTTTCAACCCTGGCGCATTTTCTTCGCTGTTCTTCAGCCTGTTTATTGATTCTCAGCTTTTTTCATGACTTTAAGTGCTTCTTACTTTGTACTCCTCCCTTTCCTCCCTCCTCCTCCCCCCCAAAACATACCAGCCTGCATTCTTTTAGGCTGAATCTCAAATACTGCCTTTTTAGGAGCATTTTTTTTTTTCCTAAGACTTGCTGAAAGAGAGCTGTCCGTTAAGGGTTTTTTCCCACTGCAGAGAAGGCTTTGCCCTGTTTTCTCATGGTGTTTGTGGCAGATGTGAAACCGTTGAAGACAAAATGTACTTTTTTTCATCAGTACGGTTTTGAATCGTTCAGGCTGAAGCAAATGAGAGCTGTGTGCAGGCGGATGGAGGAAGGGTCCCAGCGTCTGGGTACTTTTCAGCTCTGGGACAGGGCATATCAGTTTAGCAAATTGTTGCTAGCACCCATTTCTGCAAGGGGCAGTTCTCTAGCCCTGGATAATCCCCTCTGAGTGCCAGGACTGGCTGTGCTGTTTGGCTGCTGATCTGTCACTTCCCAGCACTTGAATAACTGCTACAAAGCAGCTATTCCAGAAACAACATTGCTGCAAGATGAATGCATTTATTTAAGCTTTCTACATTATTGTTGAAAAAGTACAGGACTAATGCATGAAATTTGCTCTGTGTTGATGCTCATGATAAGGAGTAAGATAAACTTTTGCCAATATTTTACTCTCTTATCAAAAAAATCAATAAAAGTGCTTCCTGGCAAATAGCGTGTTTGACATGTGGCCTGTCTGTCGGTGTATTCGAAACGCTAACAAATACCCAGTATCCAGAATACTGTGCCTGCCTGGAAGACGAACAGCTTGGGGGACAGAAGGGGTTGTGCAGCTCTGCAGCGCTCTGTGTCTTTGTCCTCGGCATCCGCTGAGACACTGCAAGTCTCAACACACTGATCCTGCTCCTCCTCCTGTACCCTCTTTTTTTCCACTCTTTACATCAGTAAGAGAAACACTGCACAGTCTCAGCCATACTCAGTGGGGTACTGACCCATCAAGGACTTTTCTGGAGTCTAGTGCAGACTATTAGTGCTGGAGTAATAAATTATGAATTATTCATGATCCTGAATGTGCTTTCAAATCCAGGTAACACTTTTCAGCCAGCCTCCTTCAACCCCCTCCTCATCCCTCCTCCCCATTTCCTACAAACCATGTGTTACTTGCCCTGAAGTCAATGCAAACCTGAAGGCACAGCCCTGATAGGAGAGACCTACACTGTCTTCACGCTTGCTTATGCAGGTCCAGGTAGGTTCAGCAATATTTTACCTCTCTCATATAGTGCTCTGCAATGTGTCTTCTTCGTTGCTGTTTTTGATTAAGGTATGCTGAAAAAAGTAGAAGTGATTGGATTGCTCTCCCCTGATTATCCTCCTGCTAACGTAATTCATTGTCATTTAGAACATAATTCGCTGCTAGGGATGTGATTAGCTTGGATTAAGACACCATTAAATAAACAAGGCTAGATAAGAGTAAGATGGCCGCAAAAAAAGACAGAGTCCTTGTGCATTGGCTCACATCTTGTAATTAGCCATGATGGAAGAAGAAATACCAAAAAATTTCTTAACAGCTGAGGGACGTCCCGAAGCAATCTATCCACTATTTTAGAATTAGTTAGAGTGTGATCAGTGGTGTTAAAAACAGTAAGTACATAATGATTGACTGGGGAGTGCCTGTATACCTCCCACACAATCTCCTCGATGGTTTCCTCATCCTCCTAACCTAGTGAGTGCCAGTGTAGTGCTCACTGGATGTGAACACCCAAATGCCTAGGTGAAGCCATGGTTCTCAAGCTCTCTACTACACGTCCCATAAAATGGGAAAGTTTAGGGAAATTCAAGTCTCATCCTTCTCTAGAGTACGTGGAAGTTGAAGTGGTAGTTTATTGACTCTTCAACAATGCTATGAAGTCAAGGAAGCTATTGCTTCCACCCCTG
Organism: Haliaeetus leucocephalus; assembly: GCF_000737465.1. Taxonomy (NCBI): domain Eukaryota; kingdom Metazoa; phylum Chordata; class Aves; order Accipitriformes; family Accipitridae; genus Haliaeetus; species Haliaeetus leucocephalus. The sequence continues at coordinate 8,359,725 of NW_010972753.1, forward strand.
AGTTGAAGGATGAGTTCTGCTTCAAGAGCTTCTGGTATTCATGTTTCTATTATACCCAAGTGGAATATTAAAATTTCCATTTTTCCAATGGCTGCAGAAATCTTAAAATAGCTAGACAAAGTTACCATGGCTGTGAGCAGCAATAGAATACTGTTAACTAAACGTGGGACCAAACCTTTATGTTACACATCAAATGAGAGTTTATAACACTTTCTACACGTCCTTAGTAAGACCTAAGGATAGATTTAGCCAGGAACCAGAATGCATCACTGTAAAAACTAGTCTTTTAATTCTTCTCAGCCTGAATCTAAGTTCAACTCTGCCTCCTTTACAATAAAAAAGTAACGTGGTTTTGAATTGCTCAGAGGGGATACTTCCAAGAAAAGTTGTCTGTGTAAAGAGTAATGTAAGTGGGCTCCCAAGCATTTGTTTTCTAAGTTATCTGACCTGCTGCCTTTTGTTTGCATTAATTTGGCTGTTAAATTTGACCCACAACTTCACTGAGAATAGATCTCTTGAAATTGCAACTGCCCAAAACTCAGGAGCTGCATAAGAAAGTGTTTAACAGCTACAGGTTTTGACAGTGCTCCACAAATTGTGACAGCTAAGCTTTCTTCAGCATGTGTAGAAACTCAAAATTAGAAACTGAAATATAGAATTGGCTGATGTACTTTGTTACCAACTTGGTATGGTTAACGATGTGGATTAGTCTTTTTTGCAATGCTTTTATAGAGAAATGTAACAAACAGAGAAACTTTTGTACTGCAATTTGGCTAAGTGTGTCTGAGCTAGAATGAAATTTGCTCAGTATATATTTTCCCAGTTTGAAAAATTATGCTTTTAAAAAGTCTGAAAGAACTCAGCGGTATCATTTGTTGACCCACCTGGAAGAGATGACCTGTTGGGGTCTGTTGACTTTCCCAGAATAGCTGGAGGAGGCTGGCTGGGGGACGGTGACCTGCAGACCAAGAGTTTTGGTGGAATATAATCTTTCTGTGTTGACTTTTGCGTGACATTAGAGGTGGTAGTGACATTCATTTACATACTTCTGTTAAGTGAGCATATGGTTCTTGTGTTGCCTTAGCCCTGTGCAGCACAGCCAGGGGTACTTTGGGCATGTGCAAGGATATGAGAAGCATGACTACCATACTTTGGAGGGACCAGGGGTGGAATGCTTATTAGGCAACGTAAAAAGCCCAGCTATGTCTGGATCCCTCAAAACTTGATTTGAGCAGGTGAAATTCCTTCCATCAATACAACTGCGTCTACTTCCAACAACAGCCTAGGGAATTAAATCTTAAAGGAAAACAATCAAAATATAATATAATGAAAACCTTGAGAGGAAACTGTGCCTGTGCAGCATATGGTAGACATTTGGTGTGACCCTTCACTTGTTAGCATTGCACGGGAGCCTTGTGAAGGAACCCTAGCAACCCAGAACTGTAGCATTTTACAGTACATATCTACCCTGGAAAAGGTCTGGTTAACTTCAGCCTCAATTGTTTTGCTTCCTGAACGTGCCCAAACTGGGCCAGCTGAATTTAATGACAGAAGAAGTTGTTATGACTTCATTGCTCTTTCTCCAAACCAGATCCAGCTATGCTTTGGAAATGTGAGCTGTGCTGGCCTTTGCTTTATAAACAGGAGCGCTCAGTGGATTCTAGCTGTAGCAACTTGACTTTTGGGGTAGGTGAACCAGAAACCATCCATCCTGAAGAAAGGGTCAGTTCACAGGGCCGGTAGGATTTGCAGCATCTAAACAGTGGGGACTGAGCACACTCGGCACACTGCGAGAAGATGCAGGTCCACAAGCAGTCCCTCCGCTGGCCTCCATTACTTTACAAAGAAACCCGTGTACGCAGGCAAGCAGGGAGCTGTGGGATGTGCCGGTCCGCTCCGTGGACAGAGCCCACGGTAAATAGAGAGCAGACCTACCCCATGGTTTAGGTACAGCCGCTCCAGCCAGCTCAAGGTCTCCGTTGGCTCAACTTAAGGTGTGTTAGAGAGGGGCACCAAAGCCGGTCACGTCCTTCCCACGCCAGGCAGCTCGTGCGGGGCCGGCTCAGCTGGGTCTGGGCAGGGCAAACAGATGCTCTGAGCCCTGCACCGACATTTTCAGAATATCGTTTCTCCCAGAACAAAATTGTACCTTAGCACTTGCTGACGCTTCAGCCGGAGCTGTCTTCTTCTGTTTGTGACCTGGGGATCTCTCCGGCAGCAAGCAATTGCCGTGCTGCAAATGAGAGAGGATGACCTCAAAAGCAGGCAGGCAGGCTTGTTGCTTGACTTGTTTCTTACCTGCTGGTGCCTTTCATCAACAGCAACAACAAAAGCCCTATAGATCGTGCATTTGCATGAAACTCCATATATTTCTATATATTCTAGCACAAATTGCCAGGAACCTGTACTTTCTCATTATAAAGTTTGCTGTAACGTTGTGAATTGCCCTAATTTTCCTCCAGACTTGTTCCTTAAAAGAGCAGAAATGGTGCCTGTAGAGAGGAAAACCAGAAGGCTTGGCAGGACTTTGCTGTCTGAGGCTGCTTTTTCACTCTTATCCCCAGGTGGGGAAGTCTCAAGTTTTTAGTGAGCCAAAGAGGTGATGAAGTGTTTTACAGCAGCTTTCACCCAGCCCAGAACTGAAGCCCCCACCCCACCTCTGGACCTCTGTAGCTGCTGAAACCAGAATTTCAGATCCCACAGGCCCCGAAATTTCAGGAGTGTGACATCTGGATCCAAAATTAACCACCATAGCGTTGGCCCTTCTCAAATTCAAAAAATTTTTATCTGCTCTCAATCCAGTATACCTGTCACAACAGAGAGCCCCCAGCCAGAAAACTCTTAAGCGATGCACTTAAAATAGTGGAGCAACTAAAGGGTGGGAACTGGGAGGTGGTGAGGGGTGGCTTTCTGAACCACCAGCCAGCTGTAAGGGACCAGGCTGCTGTTTCCAGTCCACTTCAGAACAAAGTCAACCCGCGGAAATTAACATCTCCGTCACCAGGAGAGTAGACTCATCCTTTTGACATGCCCTTGAAAGCAACTGGAGTCCATCAGACAGCCAATTGCTTGGTCCTAGGTGAGAGGGAGCAAACTTCTATAATTACTTGTTATTGGGTTTGATGCAAACTAGTACAGTTAAACTCAACAACCCGGCAATGGGCTCAGCTGCAGAGCTATGTACGCCACACCCGGCCTCAGCATTTCACATATAACTTGCTGGGTAGGTTGTTTTTATTTTATTTTATTATATCAGTATACGGAGAATGCTGCCCTCAATGTCTTTGCTCTCAGAATTAAATCCCACACGCATCGCTGCTATGTGCCCCTATGGTAAATAAGTGCAAGGTGCTTCTGTAACTTCTGAATTAAATCGGCTTCCTGGCCTGTGCTGCGTTGCAGCTCAGCGCTCTCCTGCGTGGCTGGGTGGCACAGCGCATATTTTGGGATGTTTTGCTTCTGTTAAAGGCAGATCCCTTTTCTCAATGGAAAATTTTAAGCTATTCCCACCAGTGACATCACGCCTTCTCCATTCCTACAGCCACAAAGGCGTATATTGATAGGCATGACATTTTCCTTTAATGCTTTCATTGTTTCCAGCGTTTCATTTGGGTTGTTGTTGGAAGCCAGAAAAACAAGACAAAAGGCAAAGTTTGTTAAGAAGGAGACCCGGCCTGCGTGCAAATATGTCATGAGAGAGAATCTCTGGCTCCAGGCAATTTTCAGGGAATTTGCTTTCCACCGGGCTTTTCCCGAGTGACTTAGGATGACACTGTCATCCAAGCCCCCTGAAGCTGCCACCTCCTTACTGCAGCTCGCTGCAGTCCGATGCTTGGCTTTTGGCACACTGTGCAGGGATGTGGTATGGGGTTTTTCGAGCCTTTTCAAAAAGATTTGTGTCAGCCGCGTAGAAGACCATACTTACGGGAGCTCCTGAAGCCATGCCAAGTTTGCCTTGTGAGCTTCTCAGGACTGGGACATGACATCCTCGAGGGATGTTTGTGCGTGTGGTACAGGGCACAGCTCAGAAGGGGAATGCTGCCCTTTGCACCATGCACCTTTCTAAAGTGATAGCAGAGGTCAGAGTGGACTTTGGTTTTGCTTCTTACAATATTGATCCAAGTTCTTTCCTTACAGAGAAATTTGGCAGGGGGCTGGGTAGGGGTACTGAGCCTCTTAAACATGTTAATCATCGGGAAGGAGAGGGCTGATGAGCGCAGCTGATGGGGACGAGCTTTTGGGCTACGTGTGAGGACCCTTGTAAGCTGCAGCTCCTTCCACAGTGAGGTAAATCTTTTCCACACAGTAATAAACACTTCTGTGGATGAATCTTCTAGAGTTTTCTGACCATCCTACTCTCCTCCCTACCCACCTCTTTAGATGATTCATTTTTTTTCCTGAGAATTACCCACAGCACTTCCAATGAGCTGTTGTCCAGAATGATGTGTTAGTTTATAGATGGATAAACTGACTGTTACATATTTCATTAAATATTCCTTAAGAGTTGCTTTGTGTCTAAGGGAGTTTGCAGACATCCATATAGACCCCTCTTAAAAGTTAATTTGTCTGGCAGTCTGGACAAAACAATACTCCTAAGGTTAATAAGCATGAAATGAATGGCTTGGCAAACCCAAGCTAAACGATCATTTGGAAAAGGGAGCAGCTACTGCTCTATTACATGCTGTTGCTGTTCAACCTGAACAAACCTGCTACCTAAATGAAGAAGAGCCCAGAAGAGAGGGGGCCCTAGGTCTTGCCTCTTGACAGCCTCTGGCCTTGGTCTCACATAGCGCTTGAACTGCTTGACGGACTCGTGAGCTCTGCTGGCCTTTGCTCTCAGAGGAGCCCCGTGGGTTTTTTCCCACAAATTAGGACCCAGTTAGTCGAGATGTGGTGTGCAAGCGCCGCGAGGGCTTGCCAACGCAACCTCTGGCGAGGAGGGGAGGCTGCAGAGCATGGCTTTGCTCACACAGGCTTGCCTTTTCCCCAGCTGAGATGGAAGCAGGGGAGTCCATCCCTGCGTACCTGCCGCAAGAGGAATCACCTGGCGCTGCTGGGAATGGCGAGGAGGGGGAAGCCCCTCCGGGCAGCAGCCTAAATCTCACTCTCAGACAGCTGCAGCAAGATGGGAAGCTGCAGGCGGAGGCTCCGTGCTGCTCCTTCTCATCCCCGAGGGCTCTCTGCGCTGGATGCGGATGGGCAAGCTGGGCAGCGGGGAGGGTGCCAGGGCCAGGGGGAGCGGGTGTGCAGGGTGGGATAGGCACCCCTTACTGCGGGCGGTGGTTAGAGCTGACCCGCTGCTCCGGGGGTCCCTCGACCCCTCGTCAGCTCGTGACGCCGAGAAACTCGCTTCTGGCTTGCGCCGGTCTTACGTGGCTGACAGATTTCCAAGTATCCAACATCCGACTGCTTCCCGCACTCCTACGGAGAACAGGGCAGTGACAGCTGTGTTTGTGTCCCCGTGATATAATAGCATACTTCTGCAGAAATTGTGTTTATAATTTTGATGGCTTTTCCCTCCCCCACAAGACTGACTCAGAAGCTAAATCAAACTTGTGGTCACGTAGAGTCCCCTGTGCTTTACACGGACCATTTACTCGGTCTGAGATACTGCTGCAGAGGACGACTCGTTCCATTTTGCCTGCTAGCAACACCGAAGAGGACTAGTCAGTCCGCCACCTGATTGCGTGGAGTTTATCAGATGCAAATAGCGTTGCTCTGGGCACAGCAGATACCGGCGCAGGACCGAGGTTGGGGGAAAGTGGTATGCCAGAAAATGGGAGAGAGGGCTGGGGGCACGGCTGGCGTGAGAGGGGGGCATGTAAGGGGAAGACCTGGCAGCAAGGCATGATGAGGCCAGGCCAAGCCGGAGCCTTACTTAAAATGGCCTTTGTCACCTGGCAGCAGGAGTTCTACATGCCCTTTTTATTTTACTTCTTCCGTTGAATTACTTTAAGCAAACAGAAGTGAACTAAAACAACCTTGCCTTTTGTCCTGGGTTTAGCTCGGGGAACTGGCCCCTTTCTGGCGAGTCTCCGTGAAGATGGCTTGTGTCTGTGCCTGCACATGTGCTCTGGTGGATCCTTGCTAAGCCCTGGAGAAGTTTGTGGATGTTTTAATCTTAAATCCTGGCCCAGGAGAAGTCAGTTGTTCACGTGCATCATCAGCTGCGTGGTTTCCCCATGCGTAGCGGCTCGTCTGGAGCGAGGCTGTGTGGGCAGGAGTTGTGGTCATGGCCAGGGAGGGTGGCTGGGGCTCTCGTCCTGCCCCATCGCCGCATAGCAGGTTAGAGGACCCCCCAAAAGAGTCTTCAGCATTAAAAAAGCAGCCTCTTGGGGAGGAGCTGTATGGCTGCCTGGGATACCTGTCCCATCTCCAGTCCTGGACCATCCAACTCCAGGAAGGGGCTTCGGGGCTTGCCAATCCCAAATCACAGCTCAGGTCTGCATCTCCAGGACCTGCGAGCTGCACCTTGACTGAGACCAGAGGTTTTGGGATCTCGGCCAAGAGGAACCAGATAATAACCCTAGAAAAGCTGGCGCAGTGATTTCTGCTAAAATTGCAGGTCCCATGGGGAAGGCTACTTGACAGCTCAGGATCCTGCCTGTTGATGAAGCTGCCACCGGGCAGACCCAGGTGACGCCAGGCAGGGCCTGGAGCATCTCCCCAGTGCCCACCTCGTTCCAGGCTATAAGCACTGGGAGAGACCCTCCTCGCATTCCCGGATCCTGCCAGCAGCCAGGGGGGACCGGGCAGGAAAGCTGGTGAGCATCCCTGCAACCCCAGGGGTTTAAATGAAACACGTCTAGACCTCTGAATTGACAGCTCTCTTTTCCTCCTGGCTCCTTTCATCTCGAAGAAAGGAAACCAATTTCCTTTGCAAAGTAACCTGAGCTCCGGGAGTTAAAAGTGCTATTTAAAGAGCTAGGCGATGTTGTTGCACAAGGAGCTTACAGGCTGGAGAAAGCTCTCCGCCTCAGTGTGTAAAAACTAGGCTAATAATGGTTTTCTGCCTCACACAAGCTGGTGAAAATTAATTAATTTGAAAAGCAGTTTGAAACGCAGCCACAACATAGGTGCTAAGTTTTATTTATTAATATTCCATTTTCAAAATACAAGACTAATTACTTATGTGCATGGCAAAGAGAGCATTTTCTATGCTATTAATTCAATCTTAATGGTTTAGGTAGTACTTACATCTATCTGCACCTCAAGATAAGAATCGTGTACAGGGCTCACTTAGGTGCGATCTTTATTATGCTGTTTCATTTCATGCCGAGCTTGGCAAGACCAGACATCTGGCTTTCACTGTAGCACACGATGCCTCCTGAACTGCCAGCTCCCCACCAGGAGGAAGGGGCTCAGGAGAGGTGCGTGGAGGTGGAGGGCTGGGAAGGAACCAAATTTGTTCCCTGTAGTTGAGGGACAAGAGAGTCTGTTCCCTGAGAGCGTGACAAGAAGGCAGAAGGGGGTTGTGCTTGCTGTGGAGCGGGTTGTGGAGCCCGTGTACGTCTCTGAGCTTGGGTTGTAGAGGTCTTGCATATGCATTGACAAGGACACACGCTCACCAGTGGGCTTTAGGCAAGTCTCTGGGTGTCACTTGGTCTTTGCTGATACTTTATCCCCTCTGCAGTTAGACCCCCTTTCCAGAGTTCTAACGAGCAATTAGTTTACGAACAAAATAGTGGGATCTGGCAAACATCTTTGGCCATTTTCCAACTGACCCAGCACATAGGTGTGGGTTTAGATGGGCTTAATTATCTCGCCATGTGTATGTGTGTCAATGGTTTAGGGAAAACGTCCCAGTCGTACACGCTACGAGGTAGCAATTGCCTCTTCCTATATGCTTGTATAGTAATTAATTGAGAGGGGCTCTTTGGAGCATTTTCTCCCTGCTGAGTCTGATAAAGTCAGAGAGGGAACAGGAAACCCCTGGAAAGTCTAGCTATGGAGAAATTGTGGCTACAAGGAAACAGAGATATACACCCTAATGTATGTAGGAGATGTGAAAGAAGTTCTCTCCTCCAACTTACCTAGGAGTTGCAGTAAACTCTGACACTTCCTAGTGCGTCAATCACATGCACAAGAAGGACTTCAACTAAAGGTGATAGAAACGGATGGAAAGAATCCCGTTTGCTCCCCTGGCCTTTGAAAAGGCCCAAATTGGAGTTCAGGGAGGCAGTCACCAAGCTTAAGGGGGATAAAATTTAAATGCGTTGAAAGTAAAATGGCCTCAGTTTGGGTGATTTTTTTAAAGAGATATAGGTCCTGGTGAAGAAAACCTGGTAATGCACAAAGTTCAAAGTTGGTCTTTGCTATGAAGGCAAAAGAGATGTCTGAAGGGTGATTCAAAATTGTAAACAGAAATTGGAGGGGTGCCCATTGTGATAGTCTGAGTTCAGTTTAGATGTAGATAAAGAAGGAAAGTTAATTTTTAACTTTAACTAAGATTTTTGCACGTTAAAAGATGTGTTGTAATTCCCTTTGATGCAGCATAAGGAGAAACAGAAATATATTTAATGATTTCACATTTGTCTCAAAATGTGTGAATCTGAGACTTCTGTATTGACTGTTTGTCACTGGATTTATGTCTGTCTCATCCGCGCTTGCCACTGCTTTTCTGAGAAGGCTGTTTACCTCCAGCTAAATTCATATTAATACTGGCTCTCCTTTAGCTGCCCACACGCTAAGGGGCGGGCGGGAGGGAAACAACAGGCAGCTTCTCTCCATCCTGGATGAAAGTGCCCATATGCCGACGGTATCCATTTCACCCGTGCCCCTCTAGCTGATGTCTCCCGTGGGCTCAAGGGGACTATCACTGCCCAGTGCCCCCACGAGCCCCTCTCTCAGTTCCTCAGCGCCTGCGTCGGCGTGGGGAGTTTCCTTCCAAAATCCTTCTGTCTTATGGGGTGATGTGCATTTTCTTCCTTGAGATTATATTTTCCTTTTAACCCGGACTCATGATTTTTGTAGACTTCATTTCCACCTTGTATGTGTATCGTGAGCTGGAAAAGAAATCTTTAAATGGTTCGAAGCTGCTGCTGACTGTAAGGTAACTAGAGCTGACAGTGGGCTTGCGCACGCACAGAGCTGTAAATCACTTAAATGTATTGCACATAATTTCCTGGTGCCTGCTCTCCTTGGGAGCAGAGCCCCGCTGGGATGAATGTCATCGCAGCGTGTAAGCTCCTGGGTTTGATGCTCCTTTTGTTTGCAGGGGAAATGGGGCTTGCCTCTGCCGAGAGGAGGGGAACGGTACGGGCTGCCGCAGGGACACCAGCCGCCTGACTTCACTGTAGCCTTTCCCTCTTGCAGCCGCAGGGATCTTGTATTTCCTCCATCCCGCAAAATGCCCGGTACTTTATTTCGGGTGGGAAGTCCCCGCTCAAGTAGCTGCTTCTTAGATGGGCAAACTCACGGGGCAAAGGTCTCTGAGTGATTGAGGGCACTGTGCTTCCGTGTGTCTCTCAGTAACTTGAGATGAAGCCTCCCAGGCAGGAGAGAAAAGCTCTTTATTTCACCCTGGAATTGTCTGGAAGAGATTTTTATTGTGTTAGTTACGTTAGTTAATAAGTAAAATTTCCATGCCCTTGCTAATACATGCAGATCAGCATTTGGTAGTTTAAAACACAAAGCAAGCAGACCCCGCAAGGTAAGAACACAAAATACGTTCAGAAAATCTCAAAGCAGTCATTTTTTGAGGTTGTCTGTCCACGCAATCATTGCAACTTCTGCTAAACCACCAAAGTGCCAGCAGCCACCTGGAGCAATGGGTAGCAATGGTGGCTGTCTGGAGCTCACCACTCCTGTCGCATCGCAGCGACTTCCCTGCCGTGTTTTTCTGTAGATCCCGTCCTATCTGGCTCCAAGAGCTGCCAGCAGATCTGGATACCTTTGTGAACATTGCTTCTTTTTTTTTTTTTTTTAACCCTGGGCATGTTATACAATTACAATGTGTATTTATTTGTACCCTCGCTACTTCCTCTTGAAATTATGCAAGCTGTTTAAATCTCTCTGGCATTTTCACGGAAGGGTGGATTCTGTGGGTTGGGGGGGGGTGTGTGTGTAGCAGCTATATAATTTCTTACCGCTGATTTCCCCTGGGGAAGGGGGACCAAACACCAGCACCATCTGCACATCTTGGGAGGCTTAGGAACTTGGCACCCTGAAAGTCAGCTAAGTGGGATCCAGCGCTCCAAAGGCTGGGCTGGGGGATCTCAAAAGGGAGCTAATTAGTCTCTGGCCTTTTGAACTAAAGAACCAGGTCTGCTTGACAGCAATTGCAACAGATTTTTGTCCTTCAGGAGCTGGGCATGGGAACAGATGGGGCACGCGAGCCAGCAGATAACAGAAACACCTATCCCGGGTCAGTGCTTGCTCTTTGTATCTGTACCAAAAGCCTGATTCTTCCACAAACACTCATTTCATAAAACTCTGCAAACATTGCGTTAGGAAACGCTGAAAAAAAAATACAAAAATAATCTGGATGTAGATCTTGCACCTGCTGTGAAGTGACCCTGCCTGGTTGACGCTGGGTGAGGTGGGAGAAAATTGTCTGTTCCTGCCTGCTAGGTGGCCTCCCCCCCTCCAGATCTGAAATGTACGCTAATAAAGGAAAAAAAGTCTCATGAAAAGTACACTGATCAGATTTGTATGAGATCCCAGCTCTTCTAGCAATGAGGAAATTCAAGCGTAGCTTCCTTACGTTAACTCTTTGCAAAAAGATTACCCCTGTGGAAAAAAAGCTTCCAAATTTGGTAGGACCTCTGCTCTGCTGGAAATTATGTTTTTGGCATGGAGCAAGCAGGGAAGGGGTGGGTCAAGGTACTTCTTTCCGAGCCCCACAGCTTTGGGTGCTCTGGACGCAAAATTAGCAGTCCTTGGTGGGGTCCCTCGCATCCACCCCACTTTCCTCTTCTCTCATGGTTGGGTAGATGAAAATAAGAAGACTGCTGGTGTTGGATTATTTTTCTCCCCCAAAGTGCCTGTGCTGATGAGCCTGTACATATTTGCACCTTTTGGGCATGCCAGTGGATTTGCAGCGTAAGCCATCCAGGAGGATGGGTAGCACTGATGTCAGTTCATATCCATGACACATTTCAGTCCGTATCTTCTTTTCCCTGCTGTATTATTATCTTTTTCCCCTGGAAATTCAGCTGCTGCCTTCAAAGTTTGTCATAAGATTATGCAGAGCAAATAAATACAACCAAGTGATACCTGGGGCAAAAAAAGAAAATAAAAAATCCTAACTAGTTTAGAGGAGCAGCCTGGCAAACTTTTGATGGAGTTATGGCTTTCCTTGACGGTGTGTGACTGGTCTGGACAACCACGAGGGATCCCTTCAGTCCCTGTGTTTCCAGTGCCAAACACAGCATTGCTGCTGGTCCCAGGACACAGTAGGTGCGTGTGCCGGAAAGCCACCCGGTGTCTGGGGATTGTGATGTTGATTCAGGGGTGATTCAGTTCTTTGTCCTCTCTCAGACCTTTTGCATAAATAAAGCGAGTCTCTGTCTCAGCATCATCCCAGGTGAAAGGGCTGGGGAGGGGACAGGGCAAGGAGAAGGAAGCAGAAAAGCCAGGAGCGGGACGAGGCTGAGGAGAAGAGGTCGATCCTCCTCCCTGCCTCAGTCCGCTCCAGAAAGTTCTCCAGGATGTCCAAAGGTCCCTGCCATGATTGCTGCTGCACCTCCTGCTGCTGACTGGCAAAATCTTTTCTGTATTTTTGCCAGGCCATGTCTGGAGAGCAGGGGAGGGGCAGCATGTCTTTCCCAAAGTCCTGATCCGGCAGGACGCTGGAGAGAGAAGGGAAATTGCGTCTGCTCTGCCCTTACTAACATTTCCCCTCAACGTGCCTTTGGCTGCCTGTTTCTCCTAACTGACACCTCCAGCTTTTAATTATATATCATGGTTATCTATAAAATATTTTGATATTCTAGGCTGGGCTGCATTTGTAGAGTAAATACCATTCGCCCTAGAACACACAACGCTTGCTGATGCGTTGCACAGTCTTTGCTACAAGCAATTTCAATTTGCTCTTCCCTCACACTGCACGGTTTTAAGACACTTAGGTAAAATGGAAGAGAAAGTACTTTAGGCTAAGCATGCGTGCATGTGCAATCACAGTGCGAAACGAAGGACGCTCTTCATAACACAGGGCACGACATACTTCCATGAGGACCAGGACCCCAGCGCTCTGCAAGAGGGTTCGAGCCTGGCAAGATCCAAGACCCTCAATCCCTCGGCGCAGAGGTGGTGGGGTCCTTTGGGGTGCAGGCAGGGGTGCTGCCAGCAGCTGGGCACGGGCTGGCATCGTCACTCTTCTCCAAGTGCCCAGAGCAGAGGAATAGGCACGGCAGGCTGGAACCAAAGGTATGTGAGGAAACGAGCTGTGCCTTACAAGTGCTCGTTTGTCTATAGAAGGTCAATGAAGACAACGGCAGGTCCGATCTGCCTTGCTTGGTGGCATCATGCACTGTAGATGCGTAAAGCTCCCGTGTCTGAGTGCAGACCTCCCTAATTCCTGCTGTCCATTGCACGGCTGCGAGGAGTTTCTCCAAGGCTGGGGAGGCAGGCTCCTTGGCTGCAGCGGGGGCACCATCTGCAAATCCTCCTCTCTGCCTCTGCAGAATGTATTTCTTACTTAAGCCAGCTTAACCAGGCTGGCTTCAGGTCTGTCAAGCTGCTCTCCCGTGCCTGGCCCCGGAGTTGCCTGTTGTGGGGAAGGGTCCTCACCTGCCTGACATCCAGCACGACCCCCTGGCTGATTGCTGTCAGAAGCTAATAGGGATTCACGCTAATGCTGCTGGTTCCCAGCCCACCTGGAGACAGCTCTATTTGTGCCTTGATCTTTAACGGTTAATCGTTACAATTTAGATGCATCCTCCTGACACGTATTTATCCCTTCTGGAAATAAGTTTAGCCTCCTGAGACTGAGTGAGTAATGGTAAAAAGGAATCAAAACTTAGAGAAACTGAGCTGAGCATCTCTCATGCCCATGTGTAGTACATCTGTACCACAGACCTAGGGTATTTCTGAAGGTCCCAAGCCCATATGTGGTGGTAGGGCCAGGGAGGAGGCTGAGTGTATCGGCCACTCGGAGACTTAGAGCAACTTTCCAGAGTGCAAGTCCTTGGGCAGTGGGACAGGGAAAGCACCATTGGCTCCCCTCAAGGCTCAGGGACACTGGGCAGATCCACTACCAGTTAGGGGCAAGGTGGGGTGAGATTCAGGTCTCATTAGATTGGTGTTACTTCTATTCAGCTCATGTATTTAGAGAGGGCAGAACTCTGTGCAGCAGCCATTGGTGCCCAGCACAGGGCCAGAGTAGATAGAAGGAAGAAATTTTTTGTGATGAGGGTGGTGAAACACTGGAACAGGTTGCCCAGAGAGCTGGTAGATGCCCCATCCCTGGAAACATTCAAGGTCAGGTTGGACGGGGCTCTAAGCAACCTGATCTAGTTGAAGATGTCCCTGCTCATTGCAGGGGGGTTGGACTAGATGACTTTTCAAGGTCCCTTCCCACCCAAACCATTCTATGCTTCTATGATTCTATGATAGGGCTTCCACCTGGGATTCTTCAGCCTCATCCTGCAAGACAGAGCTCCCTCCTCTGAGGAAAGAGCAAACCTGGGTCGTGTGGTCCATCCTCGGCTCCATAACACAACAGCTGCTCCAAGCAACATGCAAAGCCGCTGAAAACCTGCAAATGCCCATTTTTGTGCGGGGAAGCAGAGGCTGCCGCTTCTTTCTTTGAGAAGTCCTGCAAAAGAGAGAGGAGGAAGGAGCTGGGCTGTTGCCTGGCAGATGTGCTGCTGGGAGTTTGAGCTGCTGCTGGAGAGTTGTGAAGGAGACATCTTCAGCTCTAGGACACATCTGAGTTAACAGCAAAGGAGAAAAACAATTGCTTGAGCAAAGATGAACAGACTTAAAATGTGGAAAACAGCTATGGGTTTGATCATGGGACCACAAGACAGAAAACACAGATGTGGGGATCACAGGAGAAATCATTATCTGGAAATTGATAATATGGCATGAAATAATCCCAAGCTCCCCAGTCTTGAGCTTGGTTTAATAATCACAGCTTATCTGTAAACTAGGAGGAGGGCTTTTTCTTTGCACCTGTGGCTTGTTCCAAAGGACTTTGGAAATCAGTTATGTTATATTTTCAAGCTTATCTGGTCTATAAAGAGTTTTAAAGTGTTTGAAGATGATCACATAGGAAGGACTTAAGAATAATGCTTGTCTTGTTTTGAGGAAAAAGTTCAGTATAGTTAAAAACTTGGGAGCTAAGAAGTTCGGCTGTTTTCACAGTTTTCTCCTTGCTAAAAATAGCGTCTTTGGTATGCAAGCTTGGGCCACGGCTTGAGAACTGGATCCAACACCCACAAGTAGTCTCAGTTGTTTTTCTCTTTTTTAATGTGCTGGTGAATTCTGACATACAGGCATAACTTTGCTATGATGAGCCAAGTACATTCAATATCATATATAATAAACCAGTATATAAAATATACTGTCTTGATATTCTCATCTTTTGTTTGGGTGTTATGTGTCATTCTGATGGATTCGGTGTATATCCATACCTCCTTTCAGCCCCTTTTTTTTTGGCCCCAGGGAAGCCAGGTAAGCTCAGGGAGCCGGTGGGGCAGATGCATTTCACATGGGCAAGTCCTCTGTGTGAGCTGTGCCCTGCTCCGGCATCCCCAGCCCTCTGCATGTGGCTGTACAACTGCAGGGGGTTGTCAATCCTCCCTGGAGTTACACTCGGCAGGAAGGAAGCATTTAAACGGTTGCCTGCTGTAGGGACAGCTTTTTGGATGAATAACAATATAGACGGTGAGTTGCCAGTAATGCATGAGGGCAGGCTGGAACTCAGAGGGAACTTTGCAGGAGTTTTGCAGAAAGGCTGCGTGCGCCGCTGACAGGTTCCTGAGTTTTATTCATTAGCTGCATTTGTAATCAATTTGGATTTAACCAGAATAGCAGCGACTTCAAATCCAGTGAGCAAGGAGTGGGGAAACAACAACAACAACAAAAAAAAGGAAACAACACGCTTTATTACATATGGATAAAAGATGAAGCTTTGCTGCTCACCTAAAATTAAGTGAAGCTGCTGCGTTGTTAGCAGTGGTGTTACAAATGGTGAAATTCAAACGTAAAATGCTTTGCATTTTGGACAAAGCCTACTCCTGAAGTCAGCAATGTAGTAGAGCACAGGAGTGTGGCAGCCAACTTCCCCGCTCCTGCAGTACCCCCGGCAGGTAAAGGCAGGAGGGTGTTACGTGCCCTGGACCAGAGGGCTGGGACTCGGAACAAGTGGCTTTTCTTCCCGCTTCTCTGTTTAATGTGCTCCTTACTCCTGGACCATGTCAACAATCTTCTTTCTTCACTTTTCAATCAACGGGCTTGACTCCATGGAGTGTTGTGATACTTAAAGTAGCTGGACGAATTGGCTGAAATACGTTATCTACGTGTAAAGTGCTCATTTTTTTCTATGATAATAAAAGCGGCTGGGGAAACTGGGTGCCTGGAGCATTGAGAAATGATGACAAAATTAATGATGGCCATATGGAGAGCCAAATAGGAGCAAACCCCACTTTATTACCATTGGGAGTGCAGATACGATGTTTCTGGCAGGGGGGCTATGGGTGTTTCCAGAGATTCTCACTAGAAGTAAATGCTTTTATGGTGAAGCAAAATTTCCGGGTGAAAACAAAACAGCAAAAATAAATTTCCATACCTCTGTTGAGTATGAAGAAGGCTGAAGTGTGCTCCTGTGTGGA
Organism: Haliaeetus leucocephalus; assembly: GCF_000737465.1. Lineage (NCBI taxonomy): Eukaryota > Metazoa > Chordata > Aves > Accipitriformes > Accipitridae > Haliaeetus > Haliaeetus leucocephalus. The sequence continues at coordinate 8,375,504 of NW_010972753.1, forward strand.
AGGTGAGCAGAAAGCTGAGTACTATTTAGGTCAGGCTGTAAATCCACTGAAGCCAGAGGTTATTCACAGGAATTACAGGGCTAACAGCACAGATCCTGTTGTAAAATTGAACTTTAGCTTTTACTCATTTCTTGGCAACTGTTCGGGGTACTGGCCATTTCTCAACATCCTCTTAAGTATTTTGCCTTGGAATTGAAATCTGGAGATAATTTCCATGTAACTAAATATTTATCCTGAGACTTTTCAATGATTAATGTGCATTTAATCCCCTACCTATGTGATTGAACATGAAAATGCAAATACCTAAAAACCTAATTATATCCTTGAAATCTGGTTCTCTTTTCCCCCTTTATTTCCAACTGTTTTAGGGACATATTCCCCAAAGCAAAACTCTGTTTTCTTGGCATTCCCTGTTATCAACCCTTCCAGTTGTCTCTGCAAGCGAAGGAGTGGTCTGGCCCTTGGATATGCACTGCCCAAGAGCTGATCCCCCAACGTAAAATTTCTCCTCCGAATGAGTCACTGGGTAGCGAGCCCAGCGATGTTTATTTTCCCTGCCCTGCACGATAAGGGATGACGTGTGCTGCAGCTCTTGAAGCCTCTAATGTAATTTAAACCCGCTCGTAACAAAGAACAGAGAACAATATCAAACTTCAATTCAGCGCACTAAAGGGAGAAGGTTGCCATCTGTTCTTTATATTGCCGTTAATGAATATGCAGAAGAGACGGACCCACTCGCCACCCGAGCAGCGGGGCGGTCAGTGCACCGCGCTGCCTTGGGAGCAGCAGTAAGAGCAAATCCCCAAAGGGACGTTCTTGCGGCGCGGCAACCATCAGCGCATGGGGCACAGACACATCCCTGGCCTTGCCCCCCCCCAGGAAGGGGAATCGCTGGCGGTCAGACCCCAAGTTAGGACCTGCGTTCGCCTCAATGTCAGGAGACAGCTTTAAACTGGGGAAGTGTGTGTGGGGGGGATCCCATTTCTGCAGCTGGATTCTCCCAGCGGGAACCAAAATGCTGCAAACATGGAGAGCAGCTGGAGGAGGTTCAGCTACAGCCAAGCACTACGCACGAGCAATTGGTGCCAGAAAAAAAGAGCTCTTCCGCTCCTCGCGGTAAGCAGCGCGTTCTTAATCATTTGCAGTTAACTAAGATTAGCTGTGAAGATGCGTGGCAGAAGTTTTGGCGTGGTGAGTGTTATGTCAACAGGAAACAAAGGAGATGTACGTACATCTTTTTGCATGTGGAGGCAAGGGAGGAACAGCTGGCAAGTGATCTCGAGCTGCAGAAATACCTTTATGATTTTAGGAGCAAAGTCTGTGATAAGATCATGTTATAACCGGGGTTTGGACTGAGACCTTCTGGGAGAGATTAAAGGAAGGCACAGAATTAATGTGTGACAAAGAATGAAAGCATGTCAAGAAAGAGGTAAATCATGGAAGGAGGAGGACAGCGTCTTGACAGAAGGGACAAAGTAAAAAATCAAGATACTGCAGGTAAAGGCTTGACGCAAGGGGTCATGTGAAGTTCAAATTCAGACTCTAGCAAAAAATGGCATGTAAAGAGGCACAGCCTGTGACAGCCAGCATAAACTAACCCCCCGGTAGGTAAAGGTTGTGCAAAATTATAATGCATTGCATTGCTCTGCAGAAGAATTTGCAAGAATCGGTGAACTGTGCATAGCCTGGACAGGGAGAAAGAGGAGGATGCTCTTACCTCAAGCAGATCCTGCAGGGAAACAAAACCGGTGCAGGCTGACAGGACTGAACCAGCCATCTAAAGGAAGAGGAGCATCCATGGGTCCCAAGCAGGACACACACAAGAACGTTGCAGATGAACTGCGGTGGGTGAAAAGATCCAACTTCCAGCAACTGCAGACAGAAATGCTATTTGAGTTACAATGCTGTCATGCCTCTGGTCCCGTCAAAAGGATGCGTTCGTGCCGGGCCAGAGCAATGAAGGAAGGATCGGAGGGATGTCCTCCAGGGGACATGGATGCTCTGAGTCCAAGGAAGAGGCGGGAGAACTCCTGCAGCGGGGCTTTGCAGGGCCTTGTCATGCACAGTGCTGACCCTCAGGAGTTGAGAACATGAAGCACAGTCCTTGGTTCTGGGTGTTTTCTGAAGCACAGGGTATAACCCTTTTCCCTCTGCATATCAAACCTTGACCTCCGGCTTCAGGAAGAGGATCATCCCCCCTGGATGACTGAGCAGTGTCCCTGTACTGGCATTATACCTCCAAACAAAATGGAAGAGGGTCACCTCTGAGCACCCCACTGTCGTCCCTCACAGTGGCAGACCTGTCCTTTCCCCCCCAGTGATCGTGGAGTGCCCTCATGGCAGCACCCTCTGCCCCCCACCCCTGCCCTTCCCTCCCCGTCTTCCAGGCAGCTGCGTTGTTCCCACTGGTCCAGCACGAGGAGTTTCCAATGATCAGAACATAAAGACTGTTTTCTCCCCAATATCAGCTTCCCAGGGATTTTCTTTTTTTTTTTTTTTTTTCCTGCCAGACTGTTTGTTTACTAAAATGCTTGCTCTAAAAATATATGGCTCCTTAATTTATTGGCCCACTAGAGAAAACTGCATCATGTCTGAAATGCTTTAATAAGGATCTAAGGCGCGGGACGATCAAATAAATGATAATTAGAGTGTCAGAGAGGCATTCCCAGATCCCCCACCCTCTTCAGATGTCAGTATGCCACAGTAATCAGGCAGAAGCATGAAGCAGGTTTAGAAAGCCCATGTGATGCTCTTGATAGCCGGCCACCCGCAGCAGCTTTTCCCTGTCCTACTGGACACAGGCAGGACTTCCCATCACAACAGTGCTCCCAACCTTTCTGGTGACTGATACTTAATGAGTTAGAGCACCAGTGGACCCAATGGCACATGTCGGGTTTTTAATAGGCTTTTCCTAGCTACCCTTGGTCATCACTGCATGTTGGTTGAAGATGAAAAGTTCATGGTCTCTGGACAGTGGAGGCCCAGTTATGTCATGACCCAATGCAGCAAGGAACCAGGTCATCATTGCTAAGAGAGGCTTGAGTTTGAGTATGCAGGAGCACAGGTGAGTTTTCGGGTGAGGGTCCCATGCCCCCGTGCAGCACGTGCTCCACCTTGGGGCATGTCTGCATGCAAAGGGGAAGGGATTTCCACTGGTGCTTTGGTACACATGGAAAAACCCCGCTTTCCTCCCAGTTCCTCTTTTACCAAGGCCACAGTCTTCATAGGAATCGCATGTGTCGTCAGGGCTTTGTTAGGACCACATACCTCTTTTACACAAGGCTTTACCCATAGACTTCTCTGTAGTACACTACATACCTCCAAGTTGCAATATTTGATGTTGACCACTACAAACCTCAAAAACTAACTCCACAAATGACAGATACATCCCTAGCTGCAGGTCTGGGTGTCCTCATGTCCTGAGAGAGAGAAGCACCCTGCTCTGAGCTCTGCCCTCGTGCCTGGCAGAGGCCAGGAGTTGCTCCTGGCAGGGAGCGGAGGGGAAGACCCTCTGGCTGAGGTGCAATGGAGACTCACAAAAACCCCATAGCTCCACTCAGGGGGAGGAAAAGTGCTAAAGATGGGCTGGCAGGTTGGGGACAAGGCTTCTCTGAGGATTTCCAGTGGAGCGCTTCCCAGAGGCTAAGCCGGGACCCCACCAGTCTAAGTCCATTATAGGTAGAGAAGAATATCTTTCCACCATAGCTTGCTCTGGTAGCACGGCCTCGTACAGCCCAGCTCTGCATGTGCCCATGAAGGGCCAAGGGGGTCCCAGGCATCGGCTGCCTCAACCCCCACCGAGGGTCGGGACACCTTCCCCGAGCTCAGCCCTTCTGAGCTGTCTGGGTGGTAAGGTCTCCAGTGAAGTCCCTCCATAATTCTTCATCTCTCTGCTTTTGCCTTGCACTGAAAATCCAGCAGTTACTTAATATTTATAATCCACTGGGGCCTAGATGGTATTACACAGTGTACTAAAATATACATATTATTTTATATCAGATCTAATGCTGACTCTACTCTAATGCTGCAAGTAATGCCAGCTCGTTCACCTTCGTCCTCTTGGCACTGCGTGCTGCTGGTGCAGAAAAATACTGGGTTTTAGTTCTACACAGTTAAAACCTTCATGGCTTTACAGGATGCTCCAAGGGATGCTTTTTAATAAAAAGAATTAGTCCTTCTCAAGGGTTTCTGTTGTTGACCAGGATCAAAAACGTATGTGGGAATGGCACGGGCAGAGCCCACAGCACCGGTGGTGACCGGAGCCCATCTCAATCACTCACTTCTGACAATTCATACCACAGGTACCACGTTTTTCCAAACACAGAGGAAGACGTGGTCTCTGCTGTCTGCTCCTCAGGCACCCCGAACCATCACGGTGTGATTAGGACACTCAGAATCACAGGATGGGAGCTAAATGCTAAGATTGTCAATGGAATTGCTAATGAGGACCTAAAGATGACATGGTGAATGATAGCAGATCAGTAATTGCTTTTTCCCTGTAGTGACTTAGCAATTAGAAATGGAAGAAGAAAATCAGGATGAAATTTGAGAGCTGTGCTGTTTAGAGTACCTGCTTCTGTTTATTTTTAACCCTCTCTTTGATCCTGCTAATCCCTTCTGCGATGTTTTCACTCCTTCGCTCTGCGCAGTGCTGCATTATATTTGCAATGCCCTGTCATTCGCATCATGTCTGCAAGCTGTCTTCTTCAGACATGAGCCTATTTAGACAAGTTGTCAGGCCGAATGGGAAAAATCTTAAATCAATGTATTTCAGCATGCAATCATATATAGGCTAATTTATCTGCTGCCCTGTTCAGCCTGCCGGTTTAAAATGAGGTCTTTCAGGCATGGTGCTTCTGAAAGTCTCCTGATTAACAGAGCAATTTTTATTGGTAGGGCGACAACGCGATTGTTTTATGGTAATTGTTGTCATTTGGACCTGTGTATATGCAAATGGAGGAGATTAAAAAATATAAAGGTGATGAATACGCCGCACGTAGCCAAGATGGCAGAGGGATAGAAATGTTTGCCATACTGATGTTCTCCACCACGGCCAGGGCGGAGGAGAGCTGGCTGCCTCTCCGGGTGCAGGGATGTCCCCGTCCCACTGGGACAAAACCCACGTCCGCGCTCGGCCCCACGTCCCCCTTGCCCCAGCCCTCTGCCCCACCACTGATCGAGGTGGCTGCCTGTCCTCGCCCCCCGGGCAAAGGACTTTGGGGATGGAAAGTGGATAAACAGACAAAAAGGATGCAACAGTAGCACAGTCACATCAGCGCAAGCAAGGCTTCTTGAGATGGCCCCGCTAGTCCTAAGGGTACAACCCCTTTCAGAGTGGGTTTCAATGTATTTTCAGCTGCTCTTTTGCTGGCTTTCCTGGTAATTACTTCCTAGCACTTTTACTTCTCTTACTTTTAAGTGAAGTTTGGATTTGTGGAATACATTGCCTCTACAGGCATGGAGCTTTCTAGCCCTCGTTGGCACGAAAGCACTCAGCAAGACTACCCCACCAATAAATCTAATATGTCACCTGGGAAGAACTACCTCTATAAATAAAAAATACTCCAGTCTCCATCCCTTCAGCTCTGTTGCCCCTGAAATCAAAAGCAAAACCCCAGTGGCTTCCTCGGGGAAGGTCTGGGCCCTCAATGCCACAGCTTTCCCACTGAAACCACCAGCAGGTCAGGAGCATGCAGATGCTCACCGAGCCTACATCTGCCCGCTAAGAGCTGGACTGAGATCAGCAACTCACTTTAGATAAAGCACTGAGCATGAGATCATACCCTTTCTTTTTTTTTCTTTTCCTTTTTTACATTACATTATTGAGGCTTACAGGAAGGGGAGCAGGACAGCAAATTTTGTCTCTATTAAAAACATGTCAGGCTTTTTCTGCTTTGTAATATATTTTGGTATCCATCTGGGAGAGCGGGTCTGGCTGTTCCCTGCAGTTACAGCTGCGCAGCCCAAACCACAGCAGCCTCCCTTTTGCTCCATCTGCTGTAAATGAGGAGACCGGTGTAGCCCCTCCATTCTTCTTCATGTGCCACAATCCTCAGCCATTTATTCTTGCCTTGCAAGCCTTAGCTACTCATTCTCGCAGCATCTCTGAGCTGCCAGTAGCTGCTCTTCGCCCACTCCATCTCTTTAAGGAGAGCTGCTAGAGTATGGACTGACTCTGCCTTGCCCAAAGCCCCCAAAGAAGGGTGACGGCTGGTAGGAAACTGGGCACGGCGAGGGTGTATGACCCGAGCTCGTAATGCAGCCACGGATGGGACCGCTCATTGCTTTTGCAAAGGATTGCAAGCAACATTTGTGCCTGAGCAGGTTAGGCATGCAATGCTCCAGTGTCAGAGATGCTCTGTCTTCCACCAAGTATTGAATGACTGCTCAGGAGTCTGGTCCTGTCCTCGAGGTCAGCAGGGCACATATTCCTTAAAAGCTTAATTACTTCAGCTGCCCAGGATGAGACCCCGTGCTTACATAGAGGTTTGTCATGAGTGGGAAAAGCTGAACAGATTGAAGATTCTGCTTTTCTGTCCTGTTTCATTCCTCTTTTCCTGTGTTTCTGAAGTATATTTACACCTATTTCCTTATGAGCCTCTGATGTTCTGTGCTATTGCCATTTCATTCACCATAACAGAGCGCTTGCTTGGTTTGGCATTTGGTTCAGCCGCTGTGTGGGTCGTGGACCCATTCGAGGATATTCTCTTACCACTCCCCTCCCTCACACTCCAGCTGGCAGCACAGAGATCGAAAATCGCAAAGCATCTCCACTAAGTGGAAGGCATGATAAAAGTGCTTTGTCATTGGGTGCTACCACTCATCCTCTTGCATTTAGTGTGACGCAGGACTTTCCTTGCAGGCTTTTACCCCCCCGATCAGCTGAAATGTGGTCACTTGCTGCAGTCCTGGTGAAACAGCAACTCCCACACTTGCTGTGCTGTGCACCAAAGGATTGCTTCACTGCCTCCTACCACCTAATGCAAGCTGCTCCTCTGTGCTAGGCAGTACTGTCTGTGGGAAAAACCTATCCCAAACCTCTCACTGCTCACAAAGTTGATCCATTTGAGGTCTTTCCTCTAAATTAGTCTGCCAAAGCGCATCTTTGTTCTGCAGTTTCACCACTTCTACTGCTTTCAGTAGTGTTTTCCCTGAGAAGTCGTCCTGCTAAAGCCACAGACCCATTCCAACGTGCTCTTCTCTTTGAGGAGCATTGGCCAAGCATCTTGCATAAGGTACTTTCACTCATGAAGTACGTACACCTGAAGGCATGTTTCCGAGTTGTCCCTTCCCCATGTCACTGGCAGGCAGCAGTGTCAGGGATGAGGCAGCAGTCCTGTTCAACTCCATCTCAGCAAGGAGCTAACTGCAGCTCACAGTCCAGAAAGACTGATTTTTTAAAAGCTGAAAGCCAAATTGCTGGAACAAAATCCTACCATTTCAACTGGAAAATCTGTTCAGCTGGAGCTGCGCCGCAGAAGAGGATGGCTATCTCATTTTGCATAAGACACCAGCAAGTAATCTGATGATTTTCTATGACTAATACGATAGGTCATATCTGAATGGTCGATGGAGAGATGAGAGGTTTCATATTCTATTACCAAATCCCTGAGCCATCTGGTTCCTAATGACTTCTTTCAAAACAAAGGGAATAAAACTTCTGAATTGTGCAATGCCTTCTGACAACCTCTCTTAGACAGAAGATGCCCATTGCTTCATATCAGCAAATGAGATCAATGCCTCCATCAATTACAGCTTCCATGCACCCCTTTCAGGTATTTCTGATCATGCACTTAATGGCAAATATATCTTCCTCCTTGCTCAAGCTGGTATCGTCCATCACTGGGATCCAGACGGTGGAAAGTAGAGGGCAGTGTCTATTGCGACAGTGACTGTTTGTTTCCAGTGGGCCAGTGAGAGCATGATGGCATGTTTCCAGCGGGCCAGTGGGGGCAAGTGGGGGGAAAACCCAGCAGGAGCATGCGGCTTGGCAGGGTGCTGTGGGCTGTGCCACCTTTCCCAGCTGTGGTGACAGCAATAGGCTGGACCTCAGGTGAGGAGGAAGACCCTTCCCTACTTCACATCCTTTTTCCATGCCTTTGCTTTAACACCAGGAGCGCGTGCGGTGTCTCCTTCGCTCACGGGTTGACTCTGCCGCAGCTTGGCACGTTTTGGGGAGGATGCCTCAGAACTGCTCGGATGCTCACAGACAGCACGCTCAAGGAGGGGTGCCCCACGCCAGACAGGAGACCCCAAAAGAAAGTGTTTTAAAGGGGAAGATGCTGCCTTTGCTTCCCAAGGCCAAGCCCCCTGGCGCAGCCCTGAAATGCCAGCGCAGCTTCGGCGGGTCGGCCGCGCTGCTGCCTTTTGAATTACTGATCCTGAGCACAGTATCTACTGCAGCGACAGCCACAGGGACTCTCAGCCGCCTGAGCAAAAGCCTGTGGTCACCGAAGCCCACGCCACGCTCACTGAACTGGTAAAATTACCCCAGCTGGTTTGCTTAAGTGATAGCTCAGTAACGTTTATTAGTTGCGGTTGCGGTGCAAACCTGCCCCAGGGAAACCCAGGCCAGAAGTTTATCCATCAGTGCTTTCACTGTTGCAAAGCTTTCGATGACGTGGGGTTTGCATGTTGCCTGGCAAAGGTCCTGAGCCCCCTCCGCTTGCTGCAGCCTCTGCTCCAGGTGGTCCTGGGCCACAGCAAGATGTGTGCAGAGGTGCTGACATGTTCTGCCTTTGGTCCTGCCTGGCCTTAGAATTTGAGTTAAAACCATACACAAACAGAAGGACATAAAAAGGATATATTTATTATTCCCTATTTATCGTTTATATAGTTTAGCCAAGCATACCATAACATTGTTTGTGAGATGCTATCTGGGATTACATATCCAATAAGTACGGTATATTATCAGCATACTATAGAACTATTATGTATAATTATATATGTTTATAGATACCCCATCAGAGATCAGCTTGGTTCTTTCTTACATTTGTGATATGTTGTTTGTTGCGTCACATTCACAAATGATATGCTACCTCTAATTACGTACATTTATAGATGTATGCCATATTTACTGCGCACTATAGTATTTGCATCATCATCAGAGTCATCCTGTTGATAGGCCACCTGGTGTTTATTTGCTTAATGTCTTTTGATTCTTTAAACATCTGCCTTTTAAGTGGTGGGTGCCTTACAACGGATTCATCCAGTAGTTAGACCTGACGTACCCAACTGATTAACCCAGTTGGTGAAACCCTCGTTTCCCTACAAGCCGCTGGCCAAGCCCCCGGCCGTTTCGCAGGGGCCAGGGTTTCACCACCGATGGCTGGTGTTACACAACTACCCGATTCAGCTTATTTAGGAAGAGCTCTGTTCTTTGATGGGTTTGGGGTCACTGTAGACATGAACTCAGCTCTCAGGTAAAAGGCTGGATGACGAGCTGTAACACCGCCTAAAATCTGGGCTGCTGGCTGTAGCTCCTCTGTATTGCTTGCTCAAGGGTAAGGATTCTTGGGTCTGCAAATAGCATCAGTCTGCTGTGCTCCTTTGGTCCTTTCCCTAATGTCTATTGAATCGCTTCTCTCTTCGTACTACATAATTCAGGTCTGGTTGAGTACAGAGTTTTTTATTTATTTATGTATTCAAATTTTTAAAATGCATCTCTAGGCATCTTAGCAGTACACTGGATGCCTACCACATAAATTAAAAATAACAGCATAAACTTAGACAAAGGACCATCCATAAATAACTCCTCCTCAATTCACACCCTTAGCAATAGCCTTAGCTTGGAACAGGGAAATAGATGGGCTTTACAGCCTGTTGGGAAGGTTAATAAATCTGGGCACTGATAGACCAAAGGGGAAAATGAGTTTCAAAATTGAGGCGCCTCCTCTCCATCCCCTTCGTGGAGATGCCTTGCCTTGAACTCTTCACCTATTCTGGTCCTCAGTGGGAGACCAGATCCTGCTTGCCAAATTAGGGCTAGAAACACGGACTGTCAGGGACATCTCACACTGCTACCATGCTGCAAACTAGCTGACCACATTCTGATCACATTAATATCTTATTTTTAAATGACTTCTGTCCACAGCTTCAAAATGATTTAATTTAGCATTATGTTTAGGTATCCTGTCTAAGATACTTTAGAGAGAACTGGGTAGTCAGAAGATGGCTATTCACCCTTTTCTAAGCATCAGGCACTTTTATAGACATCAGATTGAGCACCAAAATCACTGGTTAGTTTTGAAAAGGTAAGTCTGTGTGTGAGAGTGTACAGGGGAAAACATCCTCTTTAGAAGTAATTTGCTGAAAACAGTTTTAGTATTTTGTTCCTGCCTACGGCAATTTATGAAACACAAATGAGATATTGTACCAGTAGCGATGCTGAAATAAATCACTCTAAAAACAGAACTGAAATTTTATTTCATTACTAAAGTAAATATAAAAGTGCTTTAGCACAGTTTCAAATTAGATTGGGGTTTGGTCAAGCTTGTTATAAATCCAATGATTGTAAAGCAAATGGCTCAAGATGAACTCTCAGTAGAGCGCTGTTGCAAATACAGCTAATGGGATGCTGTGAGGTGCAGCGCAATAAACCGAGAGAAGCAAAGAGGTGGATCTTGTGCCTGCAGCACAGGAATCAAAGGCAGTGATACAGCATGCTGTGTCTGGGTCTGCTGTCCAGTCCTTTAAAGGATGCTGAGAAAATAGAGAGGGGGACAGAACATACCTCCAAAAGTGACTCGTGGCCTGGAGAAAATGCCTTCTTCTGAGTAAGCAGGGGAGCGGAGGCTGAGCTCAAACTGGGGTCCTACAGCCCACCTGTAAATGATGCTGGAAGACCATCGAGGAGGGCACACCACAGGAGGGAAATGCCCGCAGAAGGTGGAGTCCTTTGTGCTGGCAAAGACCAAGCGGTGAGACACATGGTGGTGGCTCTACCTCCTCAAGAGCAGGGCTGACTCCCAGCTTGGGGTACCTCCATGGGTCGTTCCATCCCTGCATCCACCCAGGCATCAGCAGGAGCCAATCGTACAGATGTGCCTGTCTGGAGAGATGTTCTGGTACCACGGGCTCTTTGTCATGGGCAAAAGCATATAACATCAAAAGAAGTGTGGCCAGCAGGTCAAGGGAGGTGATTCTTCCCCTCTACTCTGCTCTTATGAGACCCCACCTGCAGTACTGCATCCACTTTTGGGGCGCCCAATATAAGAAGGACATGGACCAGTTGGAGCGAGTCCAGAGGAGGGCCATGAAGATGATGAGAGGGCTGGAGAACCTCTCCTATGAGGACAGGCTGAAAGAGTTGGGGTTGTTCAGCCTGGAGAAGAGAAGGCTCCAGGAAGACCTTATAGCTGCCTTCCAGTACCTAAAGGGGGCCTACAGGAAAGCCGGAGAGGGACTTTTTGGAAGGGCATGTAGTGATAGGACAAGGGGTAATGGCTTTAAACTGAAAGAGGGTAGATTTAGGTTAGTTGTAAGGAAGAAGTTCTTTACCGTTAGGGTGCTGAGGCACTGGAACGGGTTGCCCAGCGAGGTTGTGGATGCCCCATCCCTGGCAGTGTTCAGGCCCAGGTTGGATGGGGCTTGGGGCAACCTGGTCTAGTGGAAGGTGTCCTTGCCCATGGCAGGGGGGTTGGAATTAGGTGACCTTTAAAGGTCCTTTCCAACCCAAACCATGCTATGATTCTATGATTCTATAACATCAACCAGCTGCTGGGAGCAGACAGTCACATCAGAAACAGTGCAACCCACAGCGAGAAAGTCACAGCAAGAAGCTGGGTAAACTTTATCTGGGGAGTACTTTGGGAGACACTTGACAAACCACTGTTGCCTGCAAAGTTTGGCCTTGGTCCTCCTGCCCTGGTGCAGGGTGATGGGCTCGGAGAGCTGGCGTGCTCCCTCCAGCCTACATGCCCGTCATTGCCTTCTTGCTCTCAGCTTGCAGAGGGGCTGCTGAGCTGCTTCAGCAATGTGAGGAGTAACCGTCTCACCGCTGAAGCCAGCAGCACCTCAGATGGCTGGGTGTCCTGCAGCCTTTTTCCCGCAGGAGAAAGCCCCACGTTACCGGTCAGCGATCAGCTTCAGCTCGTTTCTGATTTATGACAGGGGCCGGTTGCCAGCGCGCTGCCCGGTAAGCTGGTGGCACCCATGCCCACAATAGCTGCCCTCAAAGGTACGGCCCCTCCATGAAGGGGGTTTCAGAGGGACTTCTGCTGGAAAAGCCCACAGGATAGCGCTTGCTTATTCCTTAAGCCTTACAGCCCAAACACCAAGCTCCCATCTGATTTCTGAGAAGACAGGACTCGATCCCGTTGGAGACTCACAAACTCCTTCCCTCCTCAACAGGAATATTTTCAAGCTGGCAGGGAGGGAGTTCCCTTGCTGTTATTAACCCGCACTGGGCACACTCAGGGGTTGATTCAGAGCTATGAAAGTTATTAGAAAGATGCTCATTGATATGTAAAACCCTGCATCATAATGACCAATAAATAGGATCTGTTGCTGAAGACGGAAGATTGAAACTACAGTTGCAAGTAATGTCATAGCAGGGTAGATGCCGCAATCTGTGCAACATCCCGGAACTGACATGTTTTCTATATGCTGTGCTATACCCTCCTCTCACAGCACCTGCACTGATGTAAATGTGCATTACGCACGTTCATCAGCTGAACAATAAGCCCTGTGGAATGAATGATTCATTATAAAATGGTTTCTTTTGGAAGAGAAAGAAGGTTTTGTCTAGTTTTTATAAGTACCACAGGAAAACTCCATTTATTTATGCCTGCTTTTGTTTGACAGTAGCTTCTTTGTTCCCCTCTGCTCTTGCTTTTCTAGTGCCAGTTAGCAGCAACATTTGGCAATGGCAGCCAGGGAAAGAAGGGAGAGGCAGAATCATTGTCAAGAAGGGAAAAGAAATGTCTGCCTAGCAAAACAGAATTCAAGCTACATGTTCAAGCAAGCAAACTAAAGGCACAGACATTTGAGGTTTTTCTTCAAGTGTGTTTACATTTTCCAGTCATTCAAACCTGTTATTTCCCACTGCAGGTCTGATTTCTCCCTTCAGGCTGTCCCTAGCTCATTACCTTACCTCTGGTCAGAAGAAGTCCATCTTAGAGACCCAGCTGATGTTTTGCTTTACAGCTGTGGTCTAGAAGGAGATGCTCTTTAATGGGCACAAGCAGATTTGTATCTGTTAAGGCTTTACTGACTGCACCGAGCCATCAGCGATAGCCGTTATCCACCAATACCAGTCCACGGGCTGCTTTAGCCCATCACCTGCTCTTAAATTAACGAGCTGTCCCAGGAGGCCGTCCTGTGGATGCTGATACAAGGACCAGATACCCCAGCACCTCCTGTGACTGCAAAGCCCCAGCGCTGGGAGCCCACGCTCGCCACTGCCCACCAGTGCTCCCAGAGAAGGCAGCTCCTTTTCGTGCTGGATACGAGACTTGAATGTGCCTGCTCCTGTTGAGTTTTGGGATGAAGTTTTGCCAGACCTAACATAGTTTAGGGCTTCCCTGTAGCTACAAACAAGTGGGGTGTTTTATAAGCTATAGGAAAATCAGGCTTGCTGGCTGAAGTTATTTGGGAGGCTTGGGATACCTCTGACTCCCTGGGTTCACCTGTAATTTCTGTACACTGCCTCACCAGGTGTTTTCTCTGTAAAGTTTGTCCATGAAGTGAATTTCAGGTGAACAACTTATTCATTTCCACTATATTGTGTATGCTCTGGATGCAGTCTCTGAGGAGAACTCTAATAACAGCAGAAATGCTTGCATTAAAATACTATCTACCCGCCTTTAGTAAGCTATTTGTCTTTATAATCGTTCAAACAGACAAGTTTTCTCTTCCCTGTGATTAATTTCAGTATTTAAATACATTGTCCAAGAAAGACACAGCCAGGCCTGAAGATTTTTAAATCTAGGATAAGGAGCATGTTTCTATGTTCTGAGGTATTTTGCTTTTTGTTTAACAAGAAACCCATGGAAAGGAGGGGAGAAGTATCCCAAGGGAGTACGAGAGGATACATCTGCCCACGGACAAAATAAAAGGAAAGTGCTAGACATAAAAAAAAAAGATGTGCGCTTCCTTTTCAAGGCTTCCCTCTGGAAGTTTGTAAAGTAGCTTCACTAACGAAAGAGCAATTTGTGGTGTATGGAAGAGGTAGGAATGAGAACAGACACACAGAGGCAATCAGGAGCATGCTAGAGTCTGAAAATTTGCTGCTCACTTTGTAATTCAAGGCACAATAGGCATAAATAAAATGGGATGCAAAAAATCAATGTGGGTAAATAGTAAAGGATACTTTGGGGGAGATTGGAGAGGAAAGGTGTAATTGCTGCTGAGGAATGTTTAGAAATAACTGAGATAAGAGGCATTAGGACAATGGTATATGGGACTGGCTCACGGTGATTCAAATCAGAGGCTGACCCTAGCTCTTGGGACAGATTAAAGGATGGCTTAAACGAGCTCCTGGCTAGGATGGCGGAGATAAACCCGGCCCTGCCTGATCTCCAGAAGACAGAGCAGAGTCACCACTTTGCCCTTTCCTGGGTTTCTCTGCTTTTACAGCCCCTCCGGCACCCCTTGCAATTTAACCGTGACCTTTCCTGCGATGTTGCAGAGGGCTCTACGGTGGGTCTGGTCCACCACTCTCATTTTTACGCCTGCCCAATCCCACTGGCCTCAGCTTGGTGTTAAGCCAGCCCTCAACCAGGCGTCTACAGGGCAGGCTGTTGGGTGCTGCTCTTGCCCTGCATCAAAAAGGCATTTGAATAAAGTCCAAAGTCTGGGCTCAGCCAGGTGCTTACAGTGCTCGTTGGGGGTGTTTGGAGCTCTCACCCAGAGAGAGGCAGAACCTGTGGTTTCACTAAATCCTAAAGTAAACCCCAAACAGGGAGAAACAGAGATGTCTGCTCCTAGTGCAGCTGCTTAGGAAAAATGAGAAGTATTAGTGAGCTCGAATGACGCAAGGTAAAAGAGAGAAAAGACATGAGTTGGGCTGGTAGGAGGTGAAAAGCACTGACACGTAAATCAAGGCCCATCCACTGGTTTTATATGCCAAACAGTAATAAATACCACGGGAGTTAAAACAGGGCACCGTGGATAAGTATGGAAGCACAGAAAATAATCAAGGATAAGAGAGAGACATATGTGAAGTGCAAAATGTCACCCCAGAGAAGGGAGGGAGGCGTTACAGGGTAGAGGGGAGTGAGTGCAAGAAGTAACACACACACGTGCATACTCAGAGACAAACACACAAAAGCAAAAATAAAGCATGAAAGAAATACCATGCAAGAGGTTAAGGTAAATAAGAAACTCTTCAGATATGCAAGGGAAAAGGTCTCAGGAGGAGACAGCAAATTTACTTGCAAGACATGGTAAGGATGATTTATTGATGTGAGTTGGCCACTGGTAAATGGAAAAAAAAATAATAATTAACTGTTTTCCTTAATACTCCCAAAGGAAGGTAGGATGAGAGAGGCTAGGGCATATCCCACACTAATTTACATTGTGGGAGGACAAAAAACACTGGGAGAAAACAAGGAGAGCATGGCCTGACTATCAGACTGCTGAAGAAGTGATGAATCTCTGGGGGGGAGGTCGATGAAGTGCAGGAGGCCAGAGGCGTCCCAAAGGCAGGGTGATGGGAGATGGGTGCGTGGGGGGGAGGATGGGGGACCCTCTGCTGTGGGTCCCGTGGGAGACCACCTTCCCCATCTGCCCCACTCCGCTCCCCTCGCAGACAGATCTGCTCAATGTCCTCTTGGAAAATAGAGAGGTGCCCACTCGTGGGAGGCCCGCCAAGGTTAGGGAAGTTTCCAAAGCACGCGTTTGCCTTCAGGAATGCAAAATAAGCCATTTTACAGTAAAGCAGAGGGAATAGAGTGATACTGGAAAAGTTACAATCAGACTGCCATGTATGAAGTTTGGCAGTTTTGCCAAGAAGAGATCCGCCTCTCAGATGTGCTGTTGCTGCTGCAGCAGGGCTCGGGCATCGCCAGACTTGACGAAACTAGACTTTAAATGACTCTCTGATTTGATACTGTAGTATGAAGCTTCAGCGGCGTCTGTGGCATTCCCAGGGCTGGGTCCTATCCCACGCACCACCTTCATCCACGTTGCCACCCCAGCTGCGTGTCAAGGGCTGGAGGACCAGGGACAAATGCATCCCTGTGCCAGTGGGGACAGCAGCTGTGGTGAGACCTGCCAGCTCTGCCAACCAGCGGGAAAGCTTGGCAGCATCCACCAAGACAAGAGGCAGGCCGGGACGAGAACGGCGAGGGTGTTCCATTGAAAGGGGCCGGGCAGCCACTGGAAGGATGTTTGGGATGAGGAGAGGCAGATGAAAGTGCCGTGTGGCTGGGTGGCTCCATCTGGAATGGCAATAACCCTGTTACACACAAGTCTAAGTATTAATGGGATCCAATACTACATGGCTTTTGTGACCTATTTGATGAGCCAGTTTATCAGGCTCGCTTAACCTTCCCCTCAAACCTGCACTATCAGCCTGTCAGTGTCAGGGTGCTTTTTTTAGCCTCCCCTTTTATGTCTGTGTAAGCTCCAAGGGCAGATACTGTATCCTGTAAAAAGGATTGTGTTTAGGAAGCTGATAAATAACCTGTGCCAAATGGAGGCAGCAGCATCCCTCATTTGGTTTTGGAGGACAAGTCCCAGCTGCCTCTCTGTTGGTGCCCAGAGTGCTGAAAGAAAAGTGTTGCTCATCTCTGCTCTGGATTTGGACCCTTCCTCTTGCCTCCTCTAGGGAGGCCTGGGAACTGGCCAAAGACTGTGTCCCGGTGGCTTTCCCTTCCCTACAGGTCCCTGTCGATGGCAGCAGCACCAGCTGCATGCAGCTCTGATGGGTACTGACAGCAGCACGTCTATTACAAAAATAGTATACTAAGTTGCTGGGGTAGAAAACAGTTGTACTGAAATAAAAGACTGCAGCACCTCTTGATACTTATCCTAAGATTTCCCTCTTGTTTCATCTAGCTAAATATATATGTCCAGCTGCTTGCATAGCCTTTGGTAGTAGGAACCAATCTGCAGAAAAAGCCCTGCTCTTGTGTGCTGCTTCCACCTGCCAGGATCCCCGCTTCTGGACAAGCCCTGCTCTTAAACATGCATTTTCTCCCTGGAGGCCTGTTTCCCCAGCAGTCTCCCATGATTCATAAACTTTATTCAGCCACCAGTTTTCATCACATGCCCTAAAGATTAATGGTGTCACGGTTTCGCTTTAGAAATTCTGGGTAGAGCCGTCTCCTTTGCAGACAGGAAACTTTCTGCTCCTGGGGCTGGGAAAACTAGAGACCAGCCTTGCCTATGAAGAGCTCCCATCCTCCCCACAAATGGACGGCTCCCTCCAGACCAGCAAAGCAGCTTTCGAGCAGTGGCTCGTAACCCTTCATGCCCTGACGTGTTTCACAGAAACACCTGAAATGGTGGCCTGGCCTCCCTGGGACACAGGAGGGAGGCAAACCTGAGAAGTTCAGCCACCGCTCTGGGGACCCCAGCCACGGGAGGGGTAGGAAGGGAAGGCTTTAAAGCTCTCAGCTGTCCTAGAGACAGTAGGAAGCCTCGAAAACCTTCCTTTTTATTCCTCATGTTGTGATTTCTAATCTGACGCTGGTTCCCCAAGTCACTCGGCAAGAGTCTCCTTCCTCTGCTCTTCCCAGGGGAGCCCACGGATCTGCTAACATCCACGAAGCTCTGACCCGGATAAATGATTGCAGGCGTTTGACCTTCACCCTTGTGGAAAAGCTTTTTGGGTGCCAAGGTCTGAATACAGTGCAGCTATACTAACATAAGCCACACAGTAGATGCTTCCACTTTGCAATAAAAATGTTTTTTTTGTGTGGTTAAACTTGGGAAACAGTTGAACACCATACAAAGGCAGCAGTTATACCACAATAGTAGTGTCCACATGTAAGTCTTCTCTGTTCCTGTGCTACAATATCTGGCAAAACTTCCCTGTGCAGGTAACATCTCAGGTACTCGGTTGTTTGGGATGGGGCCTGAGCTAATTTGAGATGTTTAGACCGTTCTTATCAGACTCCCAGGTCTCAGGAGAAGAAAAATAAACCATAAAGTAAAGAGATCCCAAATTTTAATAAGCTGGAAAAGTGCCTGCACCTCCTCTCCACAAGACACTGTCATTTTTCATTTTATTTGAAGTCTTCTATTACATTTTATATTTTTACTTTAAAAATATCTCATTGGGAAAAAGAGTGTATTTTATGTCATATTTTCAGTTTTTCCTGCCCTGTTCCACAAGGCACAGGGAAGGAAAAATATTGGCGCATCTCACCTGTTCCCACTGAAAGAAATTTAATCAGGAGGACAGTGAGATGATGTGATTTCCCATGGGAGACTTCCCATACCTGGGAACATGTGTGATTTGCTCGTGGGTCCAGCTCAGGCGGGTGGCAGCCATTTACCAGCCCTGCTCTGCAGGTAACCAGGGCTCAGCAAAAGGCAGACGCCAGCTTGGTTGGGACCAGATGTAAATTTTGCTTGGTGTTTGAGGCACATCTTTCCCCCATGCTGCCCCGGGACATCCTGCAATGTTTACCACTCTTGTAGTTTTTCACAGGGTGGTGATGCTGTACCCCCTCTGCCCTTGCCACAAGGATGCTGCATAGCTCCTGGCTGCCCTGGATCCAGTGCATCCCTCCTTTGCTGGGATCCCGGTTCAGGCACCCTGAGGACCTCAATAAAAGTTGGCTTGGTAGGAAAAGCGTAGGCACTCTGCTGTCCGTGCTCACCTCCTGCATGTCTGCACCAGGCTGATCCATCTGACCCGATGCGGGAACATTGGTGGCCCCGTATATCTCGGCACTTCGTGCCCTTTTAGAGACCGGAGGATATCTGAGGCAGGCAGATTCAGCAGAGAATCTGCTGGCAATGCACCCCCTCCCGGAGCAGAGCAGCAGCTATGAATCAAGCAGGGTACCCTAGGGCACGTCGAATGGCACTAGACGCTTATATTTAGGTACCCAAATCCCACCCGGTGAGTCAGCAAAGCCCTTTCCCAGCAGACCCACTCCCTGGTGTCGGCGTGGGGCAAGAGGGATGAAGCGTGCCAGCATTTCCCTGTGTGTCACTGCTAAGCATACCCTGAAGGTAGCAGTCACAGGAAATTCCCGCAGAGTGTAAGAGAGAGGCAGAGCCTTTCAACAAGTTTATTTTTAACCATCCTGCAGAGCTGTGTCATTGCCTGGGAATACTACAGGCTTATTTGGGGATGTTGCCATTCTCAAATGGGTTCTTCAAAAGAAAAAAAAATAAATAACAGGCCCTTGAAAATCTTTGTTTGCTTCCTGTTAGACTATGTTGGATGTCTTTCCTAAGTATACTTCATTTTTAGTTCTGCATGGAGTTAGGAAGGCTGCCTGGGGTTTTGTGGGACAGGTATGGTAAAGAAAGGGTCTGTCATCTCCAATAATATGGCACGCAGGCTATGTGAGTGAGGAATACCTACATTCAGAATGAAAGCTGACTTTCTTTGGTGTAGGTTGCCTTCTAGCCTCTGGATGCTTGGAACATATTGCAGTGGGGGGTTTTTTTGTTCTAGTTTTCTTGCTTTGTGAAGCAAAAGTGAAGGGACTGAGCCCCAGAGCATCTTAATCCCAGGGAGCCAGTGGGCTGCTTTAATCACAGTTACCCAGAAAAGTGGGGGCCATTGCAGCTCTCAACGCTACTGGTCTTCAGTGCCTGAACGCAGGGTCAGCTGTTTAACCTGTGCCGGAGCTGAGTCCTGTAGGATGGGAAAAACCTCTCGTGGGGGTAGCCTAATCTCGAGTGTTTGGGTTTTGTGCCTGAAATGCTCTGATGCATGTGCTTTCCCGGCTCCGCGAAGGACGAGCGCAACTTTTATTTCACCCTTGAGCAAAAGAGAGAAGGCACCAGTGACTTGTGTTTTATTAAAGCCAGGCCAACTGCTTGGGGCCTTCCTGTGACAGGAATTATCAATCTTAAATATATATAGTGGAACAGGCTGGTTTTGCCTAAGGCCTGAAGGATGAACAAGGCATCGCACTGCTATGTGCCTTGTATAAACACCCATTCTTTGGTGCCCATGTGTCTGGGGCAGGGACAAGCTTTCTGGCATAAACGCTGCCCCTTGACCAAGAACACTTCTCCCAGCGATGCTGAGGTGCCTTGCAAACACAAAAGAAAAGCAGCATACGACCCTAAATACATCATTATCATGAGAAGGTGGTGCTCAGGAGCTGTCACAGATTGTTTTATCAGTTCCCAGGGTATTCCTGCATTCCCCTCGCTCGGGATGGCAGCCCTCATGCACCTACCCTGCAAGCTCCCTGAGCATCCCTGGACTTTCAGCAGGCACCTACCTGTGTCGGGTGGGATCCCCTGGTACCCAGCACAGGCTTCTCTATTCCCCTCTAGTGACTGGGCACGCAGGATCTGGGCTGTGATTCAGTGATGCTCTTTTGGCTCTGAGCCTCAGATCAAAGTGCCACAGCGTTTCGTGGTACCCAGAGCCCGGCAGTGCCGTGTCCTGATTCACTGGGAACTCACTCTGCCAGTTCAGCGTCACCAGGAGCTGTTTGAAGGCTGTGGGCTGCCAGGCGTCCTGTCAGCTCAGGTATTGTCTGTCCTCCTGCAGCCCTCACAAAGGCAGCATAAAAGCAGAAAGGCCTATTTTGCTTTTTGGCTACTTCATCAGAAATATCCGCGCCTGCTGCCAGGCAGGTTGCTAGTGGAGGGGGACGCTGCAGTCACGGACGGGAGGGGAAGAACCTCATTTTTTGGGGGATACATCCTCAGCCGGACCGGGGTCTAGGTTCTTTTGTTCACGATGCTCTACAGGCTCAGAGGAAGAAATGATTTTTAATGTTCCCCCCCATGCGAATGTAGGACCTAATTCCTCCCTCCCTAAATCAAAAGCAAGATGAGAAGGCGAGAATCCAGTTTTGTCTCATCTCAGATCTCTGTCTCGGGAGGATACAGGGCTTTAAGATCATTGTGCCTCCGTAGCTTCCAGCTAAGAGAATGACATCCAGAACAAACACCAAAATTGGTTAAAAAGGATCACTTAGAGAATAAAAGCAGGTTGGGGACGACTTCCCATCCCAGATGAAATTAGTGTAATTGCGTCAGCCCTTTCCTCTCAGGACCAAGTTGCCACGGGGCAGTTTGTTTTGCTCATCCTAATACACACAACGTGTTTTTTGGACTCGTTCTCTAGTCACCGCGTGCCCTGACGGCTGCCTTCCCCTCTGATGCGCGGGCAGCCGTGAGCGGCTGCTTCGTCTGCCGGTGTCCACGCCGAGTGCTTCCACAACCAAGGAAGCCAAAAGGAGCCCTGGCCCTTCTTCTGTCGCGCTCGTTTTGATGGCTGCACAGAACCTTCCACCTCTCGAAACGCAAGAGCAGAGAGGGCAGGCTGCCGTCCTAGCCCCTGACCACCCCCTTCTTTTTCCGCAGGACAGAGACCGGCATCGCGCACCGAATTTCAGATGGTATTTTGCAGCAATGCTTCCTTTCTGGCAGTTAGCCTTTATGTCCTAGCCGTCTGCTAGCGCAATTGCTAATTGTCCGGAGAGCCTCAACAGAAATTGCTGATAATAGTCCCAGAATTTCACAACTGCAAAACAAGTACAGACTGTGTATAAACGCGGATTCAGTGGGCTGCCAAGCCATTAGCTTTTGTTCATTTTGCTGTTTAGGAGGCACCTTTAATTTTTTTTTTTTTCTGTATTACAAAGTGAGAAATACTTAACATTTATTTAATTAGCTTGGCTACAATACAGACATTCCATGATTACAAACCAAAGTCAGTAAAAGCCTAATGTGAATGGTACTTTTTTGTACCATTGGAAATTAAAAATCAGTTGCACTATGATTAAATTGATTCCGGGTGGTTTCTTTTGAGTAATTATGTTCAAAAACTGTCTGCCAGTCCAATTTGCTATCAAATCTCACTTTATCGCTAACATTCCACATGCAGGTGCATAGACAATATAAACCCAGCGTCCTACAAAATTATCATCCTTTTGTAGGAGTGAAATGCTGATTGTTTATTATCTGATTTAATTTCTGGTGGTTAAATCTGAGTAGTCTGATTTAGCAACATTTTGAATCAACCTTACAAATATTTGAATGCATTTATGGAACAATTAATGTGCAAAATAGCGCAGAGCAAAGTCAGCTCTTCCGCTGCTTAAATCAGAGGGCCCGATTCTCGGTCCCCTAGGGAATGGGATGTCCCCATGGCAGCCTGGCGCGGCACCACACGTGAAAGGAGCTGCGGTCCACGTGACGTCTGGATGGAGTCAGGCAGCCTGGTCTGCTGGTCCACAGCTCTCAGCGGTGCTGTGCTTCAGAGAAGGGCACCCTTAATGTACGGCACCCTCAATGTATGGCAGCCCCTTGCGGCTTCTCCTCTCTGTGGGGCCAGCAGCGAGAGGAGCTGGAACCAGGGCACCCCAGGGATGAATTTGGGCCCATGACCCGGTCCCGGATTTGTGCTAGTGTACCTGAAAGCAGGATTAGACCCCTTGGACTGTGCTGCCAGCTGGGAGCGAAGCCTGAGGCTGGCTGCAAGGCAGGAGGCTGGCTGCGTGGGACACAGTACTGCTGCCCTCAGGTTTCGGGGTACCGCTCCCTTCTTGGGCGTGCTGGAACAAGGTTGTCAAAGAGAGCTCATTTCTTCACTGCGGGGGTGAATCCAGCCAGGCGCTAGAACAGCTCTGACCTAGCACTGCCTGCCTTTATTTGTCAGAAACGTTGGATGGAGTCAATACTGCCCATAAGCTTCCAGTCATCTGTTCTCCAAGCTGTGAGGGGTCATCCCTGTTTGCAGACGGGTGGAGGCAGCCGATGGAGCCGGTTTGGGGACCCCCACCCTGCACAACTCTCCAGCCCGGACATATCTGAGCTTCGCTCGTGGCACGTCTCGCTGTGAAAAAGTACTGAGCGCAGGCTGGGACGGCGCTGGTGTTATTTTTGCACGGCCACTGTTGCGCTGGATGTCTTGCTTCCCCTCTACACAGCATGCCGTAGCTGGTAGCGATGCCGTTGAGAAAGAGGTGACTCATTTCCACCACCAAATCTCTCTCGCACAATGCATCTATATCCTGTTTAATTTCACACCTATCCTGTTTGCTTAGTTACATAGCATTACTGTTCTATTTGGTGAATTTTAGATAGTATTATAAGGAGTGAATTTTATATTATATTATACTATATGCTAATTGCACATTTAACTTTAATTCGTAATACGTTTATACTGCAAATAGTTAGGAAAATGACTTATAAGAGTGTTTTAACTAGATGTGTAATTTGAGGATACAAATTTAAAATGCTACACGAAGCCTTCTGGGGCAGAATTGCGGTGTCCTTACTCAGTTAGGTAAATGGGAGTTTACTTGAGTGAAGAAGCATTCGTAACTCAGGGAGTATTTCAGGACCACTGTTTAATTACAATAATTACTACTCATAAGTCACAAACTCGGATGTTATGCATCACCAGATCTGTTCCTGGCTTTGCTGCAGAGGGTGGGCAGTGCGATGTTGAGCAAGGAGCGCGCAACCTGAGCTGCGAATCTCTTACTCACCCCTGTGAGGAGTTACTCATGCTGCTCATTTTGCCACAGGAGTAATGACAAGATGAACGCCCCCGTTTTCACCAAATACACAGGAGTTCCTATGGTGGAAGGATGTTATTGGAGCAGAAGCCACGTTACTTCATTACATTCTTATTTTTTTGGCCTGGGCTAATGTGTGTGCTGGGTGGACAGTTTCCATCTTTCCCCGCTGTGTCTGCCCTATATAGACTAAAAAGTTGCTCTCCTTCTGTCTCTGTTTCCGTGGTGGATTTTAGTATTGTAAATACTGATCAGACGAATGACAATGAAAGAGACTGTTCGGAGCACCTGGAGGTTTGGTAGGCAATATAATTTGGCTTGCTGTGAACACTTGTACTTGAAATTTCCAATTTCAGTGTGGAATTAAATTTTGACCTCATCAGCATACCTGACTTAGCACTACTGGCAGGTTTGCTAACCCTTTATTTAATGTTCTGATCTACTGTTTGTTTCAACTTTAGCAAAAACCTTCCTTTTCTTCAGTAAAGTGTAGCAGCCAAGCTAAACAAATATCAGAAAATCCTTTTAACTATGTCCACTTCTTCTTTTGTTTGAATGCCTGGAGCTTCCCACCCCATCACGGCACCGCTCCTGCGCTGCAGCCTCGCAGCCAAAGCACCTCATCGCTGCTGATCCTGGTGCTCACAAGCACCGAGAGCCCCGCTGTCCCCAGGTGCAGAGGAGTTTGCCTTTCCCATTTCCATTTACTCCCATGTAAGCAGAAGAGGAGCATTTTAGCAGCTTAAAAACCTGCTTGGCTCTGGACTGATGGCTTCCCTCCTTTCCCCCCCCGGGGGGATGCACAGCAGAGGGTCCTGCCTTTCAAGGTGCAGGGCTGCTGGAAGAACCAAGCCCCTGGATGCAACAACACTTTGTCCATCCCTCAGGGCACAGACTCTGGCTCAGATGCCCCGGAGCCGGGCAGCTCGCTGATGGGCAGGCAGCTGGGCACCATTAGCTGGGAAGGGAGCTGCCCTCCAAGCGGGGCCACAGAGCAGCGAAGCAAGTTTTTAGGGTAGTGCCAGCTCTGCCTCCTTTTTTTGCAGTCAGTGCCTCGGCAGGGTGGGCTTCGGGATGGCTTGGGAGCAACCACGCATATGGGGCAGAAAGGGAATCACTGCTGGGTCTCCCGTCTCCTTCACCCAACGCGTCTGCTGGAGCTCACCCCGCTGTGCGGGCTGGAAAACACTCTGGGAAGTCAGGGCAAGTTAAGGGATGTGGGAAAGGATGTACAGTGCAGTGTCCAAACCGAGACAAGCTGCTGTGAAAGGGGCCATGAGAAGAAACAGACACCCGGCCACTGGGATGCATCGCTATCCACATGGCTTGGCTATGGCCAGAAAGCAGGCGCCCTGGAAATGAGCTTTCCACAGCACTCTGAGGCCAAAATCTGCCCAAAGAGCCACACCGAAACATCCTTTTCTCTACCTGTAAATTGGAGAAAGGCCTAGAAATGGTGACGTAACCCTGGGCAGAGCAGGCTACGTTTGCCAGCAGCTACAGCAGCTCCCACCAGTACCTGTAAGCCTACGTGCTGGCTGGCAGGCGAGGCAAATACCCGCTGCCCCTGCAAAGACTGGGTCCTGCCTGCAAAAGGATGTCATGCCTCAGCCCCATGGATTTCAGGCAGGTGCCCATTTTCCTCTTCATTCCTGCTCTGCTGACCTTCTAGCTCGTGGCCGCGGGACCTGGGGCTGCATCCGCAGTCATCCCTGCAGCGCAGGATTGCGCCCTCCAAAGTCAAGTGCAAAGGCAGAGGCTAAGCAGAGATTAGAGATCAGGTATTTTAGTCGGTGGACATCCTAAGAACTTGATCCGAATGGCTTGGCTTAAAATAAATAACCCATTTTCAATCAGGTTTTGCTTGTGACGGACAGACCTCCACAAACATAGGAGAGGAGAAGTAGGAGAGGGATGAGGCAAGGCTCTGGAGCAAATCCTCCACAGTCATGCATGGCAGTAATACCGTGCAGAGCAACACAGACTCACTAATACTCATGTTTCTCAGTTTAAGCAATGTGTCCTGGTTTTCCATGTACATAGCGTGCAAGTAGCCATGTTCTGCTGACAGCTTGGGTTCCTGTGGGACTGTTCCCATAACACCAGTCTGGGAGGAGAAAACTCGAGGGAGTAAACGGATTTTTTCCCAGTGGTTTCATTGGCTTTCGAATCAGGCCTGAAATGCTGCTGATGCTAAAAGTATACGCACTTTTGACTGCACAAAATTAGCCATGCCCTTTAATAGCTTGATCCGATCCCCTTGCAGGACCAACAGTAATACCGGCATTGAGGTGATGCCAGGTGATGACAAGCCATCCTGGTGGCACTTTAATGGTTCAAGAAGACAAACTTCTACCACTCTTGCCTAAGAAAAATGGGTCCCTTTTAACTCCAGCAACCAAATCCCACTCCCCCTTAAGCTGCCAGGTGCTTTCTCCCACAAGATCCTACCTTCCATGCCCTGTGCCCTGTGGGGTACTGGGCATGCCTGCATCACCTGCACTTGCAGCCCAGCTATTAATTTTGTTTTTCCCCTCTTCATCGTGCTGTCTCACAAGCTGTGGGCATCTGAAAGGGTCTGGAAAACACGCCAGCGCTTCAGTTGCTGGTGGCAGACCATTCGCAGTGCACTGAAGCCTCTGTTTTTTGCCAGGCACATGACAAAGTCGGCCGTTGTGTGTCGTTGTGGCGAAGAGGATCCGAGGAAGAGCCTCTCCCGCAGGCAGCCTGCGATGCCGGTGCACGGGGCCGGTGCTGCCAGGGCCCCGCTGCAGGGAGAGCCCGGAGGATGAAGACCGGGAGCAGTGTCTCCCGTGTTCACAACGTGGAAAAAGGGCTTCTGAAAGCACCTCACGCTTGGGACGGTTTTGCAGACATCTGTTGTAGCCCTGCCGGATCAAAGCCTCCCCACACACGCGTACTTTCCGCACCTTGCCCTTGGTCCTGGCGTCTTCCCGCTCTCCCAGTGCCCGTATTCACTCCTTCCCCGTGCACTCCGGTAGGTGAGAGCTTAGCCTCAGCGTGCACACATTTGGCTAGTGATTTTTAAAGTCAACTTCCAAACAACCTCCTGTTCAACCAGGTGACTGCTGAGGCAGTTACTCCTACTAAGTAACCCCCTGCTTTTCCTCCCCCAAACCCCGGGATGCACCTTTCGCAGCAAGCCCCTTGTTCCCTCTCCACGCAGCAGGGTAGTGCTGCCGGAGGGATCTGAGCGCGGCCAGTCTGGGCTGTGGGAAACCCGTTCCAGTCTTGCTGGAACCAGGTGCCCGTAGGCAGTTTGCCACACGATATCACCACCGCGGCGCAGGCATGAGGGATGACACCGCGGGGGAGTGGGTCTTTTGGATGCTGTGGGGTAGGGGACGGAAAAAAAAAGACGAGAAGAAAGAGATGGAAGAAGGAGGTTTGTTTTCTCTTTCTTCGCTGTGATTCCCAGCAGCGTACACTCGCTGGGTTAGAGCAGGGTCTCTATTTTGGGGACACGGTAAGACACACGGATTAAAAGGTAAACCATCACGCTGCTTTACTCCCAGCCAAATCCTGCTGTCTCGTAGTGTCTTCATTGCCTCCAGGTAGCGGGAGGCTTGCACTCATCTCTCAGCTTAATTCGCCTGCCCTGGTGTGCCACCGCGGGCTCCTCTCCCCCCTGGCACCAGGAGGGGTTCTCCCCAGGGCTCCCCGCCTCTGGGCACTGCACCCGGGCTGTTGTGCCGTGGTACATTAGAGCAGCTCTAACCCTGTTAGCCCCACTAATCCCTGCGGGGTGGGAAAACACTATTCAAAGGGAGGGACGCAGCGGTGCGCAGAGAGCACGGTGGCGGGAGCAGCGGCAGGGTCAGTAGGGACCTGGCAGGGTTTACCAGAGATGCCCCAGACCCCTAATCCCCAGTGTTACCATTGAGGATGGGTTTCGGGGGGCTCCTGAGGACACCCCAGGCCTAGCCGGAGGCCACAGATTTGAACCCGAGGTCTCCAGGGCTACAGCCAGAACTCGGTTCCCTCCACGGTGCCCGCACCTCATCACAACCACCCCGTACAAAAAGTCTCGAGCCACTGTTTCCACACAGAGGGTTTCTTTCTTCTTCACTGATTTATTGATAAGAGTGGGGTGTCCTGGCATCCCTCAGGATTCCTAGGAAAGGTATTTAAAAGAAAAACCCTCGGGTCTGTAGGTTTCCATCAAAATAATGGCGCCTAAGATGACAGGCAAAGTATAAACGCTTAGGCAGACAAAGATAAGCATTGGTGCTGTGGCTGCCTATTTAAATCAGATTCCCACAAACGCTGGTCTGGACAGGAGAGACCCAAAGCCTTTCTTGCTTGTTACGTGAGCCTAAGCAGAAGACCTTTATTTGAAGCTTTTTTCTGCTTTCAAATGTCACAGCAGCAGTATTCTCCAGCAGTGGAGGGCAGCTTTTCTCTAATTTTAGATCTTTCTCTCGAAAGATGGCAGCTGACAACGGAGACAGGCCTCTGAAAAGGAAGGATTTGAAGGCATGCCTTTTTACTAAAGACCTACAAGCTGTGCAGTGCGGCGGTTCTTGCGAGATCAAACCGAGTGGATTTCAGATTCAAATCCCACCCTACTTTGAGGTCAGACTCCAGGCAACGTGTCCCAAGCTGCTCGCCAGCAGAAAGGCAGGCGACGTTTTTTTTAGCAAAAAAATACAAATACTGAGAGCTGAGGAGGGAGAGCAGGAGTGGGGATAAATGATTTACACACAGCTAACCCGTTGAGGAAGTCAAACAGATGCTTTATTGTCTCCAAGGGCTCCTGGCTGGATATATCCGTTTCTAAACAAAGTTTGTTGTATCTCAGTGAATCGTTTCAGCCAGCGAGTTGTCCTGCAAGGTTCAAGGCAAAGCTTCTCTGTTTCCCTCCCAAACAGCTCATTGCATCTGAGAAAAGGGAGAGCCAACCCACCACATGGGCAGAGGTAGGAAAAAGCCCCACCAGGTAATTTGCAATCCCCCATTTTTCTGTCCATGATGTGTCTGATGGGCTTTCAATCGCAAGCTTAGGAGATACCTCAACAAGCTGCTTTACAGCACCTGTTTAAGTCACTAAGACACTTCAGTGAAAACCTTGATATATAAACAAAGCATTTTGACTGGGTAGCCTTGTGGCTTGTAATATTTTGCTATTTAGAGCAAAGTTTCCACAAGTACAGAGTCAAAGTGGGCAAGTAGAAGCTACCAGCTGAGTTACTCATGGTGGGCGAGTTCATCTTTTTTCCCCGTGGAGCTACTCCCTTATCACAGATGTGTCACCCTTCATGTCCTCCCTTGGGGCAAGTGACTGCAGTCTCCCCAGGGCCCTTTTTTTGTCACTAGAAGGCAATGTAAAGCATCCACCTATGTATCTGCCTAATCTCAGTCTGGTCCTTGCTGTGATGCCCAGATAACAGATCAGAAAATCAGGGGTTGTCTAGCAAGGTGCAGCTTTCTTTCTGAATGACTTCCCATAGGGAGTCATCAATCTGTATGGCACAGAGGGCTGCCCTGACAGACAGGCAGCAGCCTGGAGGCCGAGCTTCCAACTCCCATCTACGTTTGCATTCACTTCTAAGTAATTTTTAAAAGGAATTTTGTATCGGACTTTGTTCAGGTGCACCTTCATTGTAGATCAATGGGTTGTGGCGTTATGAGCTTTAAATGAATGTTGTTAGGTTAAAAATAATCTTGGCCAGTTTCCTTTTTGCTAATCAGCTGCTGACGGCCGCGGGAGCTGAGTGGGAAATGCCTGTGTCTGGTTTGCACCCTTTTTGCACAGGAGATGGAGATAGGGCAGAGCCCAAGATGGAGCTTTCTTGGGAAAGCCTGATGCAGGGAAACATCCCGCAGTGTGGTTCAGACCGCAGACCTTAAGCATATTCTTTCTGGGGCGTTGAGCAATTCCTTCCTTAACTTAACAGAGTGAATTTTAGATATCTAATTTAGCTTTCAGCTGCATGTTATTAGCCTTTTTTTCCCCTTGCAGTTTGAACTGTAGAAAAGAAAACAAAAAAAGAGAAAAACCTAGGCTTCCCTCTGTAGCCAGGCCCCCGGTTAGTTTTCCTTTGCAGTCTGATGCGCAAGGCTCTACTGCAGATTTGCAAATGCTGCCGGAGAGTGTTCATTTACATCAGAACATGCTGTTTACAACTGATTTTTTAAGCCCCCCTCTCCTTCTCTATTAATTTTACGCTGTGAAATAAAATTGTGCAAAAATGATACATGTAATGATTTTGACAGCAAACTAAATAATGGGCTCTGTAGGAGATGCCATCACTGATTTAGCCCATTTCGTTTAGCCAAGAAGGAGAGGGGGAACACTTGCTTTAAGAAAAATCATTCTCCAAAGAACAGCAGATGGAGAGGTGGAGGCTGGCAGGCAGTGGCTGACTGAGGAGTGCCTAAGCTCGGGGGCACTTACCTACAGGTACAGGCTTTTCCTTCGCAGGGTAGGGAGTTACGTGTGCTACTCTGGCACCCAAAGAGGAAGAGGAAGAGTCTCTCTTATCCTACAAAGGGGAACTTCTCCAGTGGCTCACTCTCCCCCACCAGAAAAAAGCAAGTATTTGTCCTCATCTTCCTCCTCTCCTTAGAATCTGAGCTCCTTGTAGTGCCAGTCTGTCTTTAAAATAACTTGGGGAGCATGCCTGCAAACACATCTTGGTAAAGGAGGGAAAGGGAAGAGCGCAGTGCAACCAGGCATGGCAAAGGCTGTTGTTTTCTACAGGGAGCTAAACGAAGCAAAGGTCTTCAGGCGGAAAAAAAGGCAAATGCAAAAAAAAAAGTGCACAACCCATGCATCATACAAATCTTACACTTGTCTGGGTGCTTGGGTCTCCTGTGATGAGACCATACGTGGAGGAGAGGCTGTTAATATTGTTCGGTTCTGCTTCTGCTGAGAAAAACACCCTGAGGTGGTGGAGAAGGTGGCTTTTCCACGAGCTGAAGCACAACCTTTTCCAGTGCCAGTGAGGGGATGCCTGGGTGACCTGAACACCCGTTTCCCCTCTCCCCATCTGACTTCACCCATCACGAGGTGCTCTCAGCGGTGATGTGTCGTGTGTCCCCCCCAAGCCCCCCGACCCCATGGTCCCCAGGGGGACTGTATCCTGCTCAGTGCCCCCAGGATGGGTCCGGAGCGAGGGGCCGCTGCCTGCTACAAAAATTGCTTCTCGTGATGTTTGCATCTCCGTCGGTCACCGGTGCCACCAGCTGGGGACCAGCCACTGCTCTGCAGTCTCCTTAGCACCAAGCAGGTTACCAGCGCTCACAAATCATCCTCACAATAATTAGCGGCAATTAGTGACTTAATGGAGAGTCTTTGGGGATTCCTAACAATGCCTCGTGAGCGTGGGGGTTTTTTTAGGACAGTGGAAGTTGAGAAAGCCCTCAGGAATGCTGGTGGCACCCGGCTGTCCCTTATCTCCGCGCCTGCCTGGATGCATTTGTTTGTGTGCACCCTTCCTGGCCATCGCCCTGCCACCTTGCCGGGGGAATGCCGCCCGGCTGCATGCGGTGGCATTCCTGGCCAGCCCTGGAGTAGCCACGGTGGACTCCGGCACCGGCCCCCACCTCACCCCCCAGCCATGAAACCGATGCGCAAGCCCACGCTCATGCAAAAGGTGGGGGGTGAGCTCAGCTGCTTAGCTTGCACAAGAAGGGGGGG
The DNA here is from genome assembly GCF_000737465.1 of Haliaeetus leucocephalus. Taxonomy (NCBI): domain Eukaryota; kingdom Metazoa; phylum Chordata; class Aves; order Accipitriformes; family Accipitridae; genus Haliaeetus; species Haliaeetus leucocephalus. Next base: position 8,406,788 of record NW_010972753.1, read on the forward strand.
AAACGCAGCGGGAACTGGTTTAAAATTAGATTAATTTCCTTTGCCCCGGTTGGTCCTCGGCTCTGCCAAGGCTCGGGCTCCTGCGTGGTGCTGGGCAGTCACACAGGGTTTGCTTGTTGAAGGCCCAAGGCATGAACTCCTCCGCCAAAAAACCCTTGCCTAATTAAATTTCTCATTCTGAAAACAAATAAGCGTTCTCAGAGGAGACAACGGCGTCTCCCTGAGGTCGTTACTGTTGGGCAGATTTTTGCAAGTCATTAGCAACCTCGGGAAATTGTTGATCAAATGGCTGAAAATGCAGCTTTCCAGTTTTCCAGTAAACCGAGCGTAGTAAGCTGCTGTGGCATAAGCATCTTCATAATGATGTTTCTGAGTTAACAGGAGGGGCCTGGGGTGTTTTAATTGCTTTAGTTTCTAAATAAATGTAAAGAGATTTGTACACGTCCTGGATGCAAACGACCCCTTACAGAAAGGCTGCCTGGCTTTCCTTGTGGCTTTATGCTTCTGAAAGAAGGAAAAAATTCCCATTAACGTTGGGCTGTGAGCATAGTACTAGCGTGTGCCCAAGACTATAGTTAACGTGGACACTTACCACTTCTCATTTTCAGCAGCACCTTTATATCTGTGAACCTCTCTCAGCTGTTTGGTTACTCACCCGCTAACATAGGCTGTTAAGCACTCTGTGGTCTAGCTGAATTTTTTCAAGATTTTTGTGCCGTTTCACTGGCAAACAACAAGTGACATGAGGACATGTCAATAGAAATAGCAAACTGCACAATTACAACAGCTCGATAGATGGTTCTTAGGTCAGTATGTAAATTGCTGTTTTTAGAAATTACACATTTTTCCCTTTCATGTGGGATCTCATCTTATCTTTCTGTAACTACAGGCGTTCTGCTATATAATAGGGTCTACTATTGTATGACAAGTTATTTCATAACATGTTGGCAGCAGTTTCAGTTGCACAAATCGATCCAGGCATTGGAAATTTAAAATAGAATTTTTACCTTTATTGCCTAGTTTAGTTTCTACCTATTCTCTGCAGGTATACAGGGAACATTAGTCTCAACTATGTCATTTCAGTCTAAATTCCAGATCACTTTTTGCTTGGGGTAATTTTAATTGAGCTGGCTGACGGTGAAACTCACTCCAATGAATAATAATACCTGCACTTTTAGAAGAATGACAGAGATGAAAATAGAATTAATTCAGAGATCCTATCCTGTGGTGTACCCACTGGGCACACATCCTCCGAATTAGATAGGACAGAATGGGAACTCCTTTGAAATTACCAGGCAGCCGATTGGTAATAAATGCAAAGGAATGCTTTTCCATACCATATGTAATTGAACTGGGGAACTCACTGCCGCCAGATAATGTGGAGGCCCCCAGTATACACAGGTTTCAACAGGACTTAGCCAGAGTTGGGAAGATGGACGAACTGGGGCTTCGGGGCACAGAAGTTCGGCTGCAAGCTCCAGCTCAGACAGTCCTTCAAGTTTCACATCTGCCAGAAGCTGAGAAGGTGGCAATGGGTCGGATCGTCTTCTGCTTGCCATGTTTCTCTTACTCCTTCCCTCCCCATCCACCCACGGCTGCTTTTGGGAATGCACTACCGGGCTGATGCAGAAACTTTGCTCTGACCCTGTATACCACTCTCAGTTTCTGCGTTGCAATACGGTGCAGGTCAAGCCGTGTGGTCCCCGGGCACAGCAGATCGCCTGCATAAACGTGTCAATCCAGAGATGCTGTTTGCATCCCTGCTCCGGAGACAAGACTGTTCCACCCATCTCTCCTTTTCTAAAAGTACAGAGGTTTTCAGGCAGAAAACCATATTTTACTGGAAGGACTATAGGCAAGCCAGTGCATTCAACCCAGAGCTGGCTTTGCAGTGCCTTAGTGACCCTCCAGAGGAATTCAAGGCAGACCGCATTTTTTGTGTGTGTGCTTGTTATCTTATCTTTGAAGTCCTTCGGGAGGCCATGATCTGCCTTCAACTGACACGAACACAGTCTGACTGCAAATCTTTGTTTGAGGAAGCGATTGCTTGACTTTTTACCTCTCATATAACAGCTAGACGTAAAAAGCCTGCCCGGTTCTGTCCCGTATCCGACACATGGCTCCTCGGTACCTAATGCTTTCATTAGCATCTCTACCAAAGATGCCAGGTCAGAGCTCAGCCCTCTCCTCCTTTCCCTAATTCACCTACCCCAGGGATCGGGAAACAGCTATTTTCCAGCTCTTCCAGAGAAAACTAGGGGTGTGGGTTTCCCCCAGTTCCTCCTTTCAGGGCACTATTTTCCCACAGGCAGTCATTCCCCCTGCTCATTTTAAGGCAGTGAGCATGCTGCCAGGGACTGGAAATGACTTTGTGGTTCACCAAGGGGCAAACCATGGATGAACACTTGTGGAGGTGGAGATGATAAGACTACTAACAAAATACTATTATCATGATACAGGAGGCCGACTGTCTGGGTCCCACACGGTGCCTGCCTGCACAGCAATATATCATTCAAATGTTTTCCCCCATTCATGCAATTCCGCAAATGCTCGTAGGTATCAGTTTTCCATAAATACTGTGCACAGACTTTGCTAAACGATTGAGGCGTCCGTTTTCTGTATAGGTGCCTACCTCCCAAGGGTGTCAGTGGGAGTGTGCTAACTTTGCCCGTTTGCAGTGGCACCCAGGAGGCTGATTTTAATTTCTGCTCAGACCCCTTCTCACACTCTGGCTGTGTGAAGGAGGCATGAATTGCGGGCTACATGTAGTGGTTCTCTACAAACTACCAGCTGTGGGTAAAATTCACCCTGCCAGGCCTTTCTCCAGAAGTTATGGCCCAATTTAGACAGGACAACAGTGGGAGCAGCAGATCTATAGAGTGCTGTTGTACCAGCATGTTGTTGTGCCATGAGAAGTTTTTCCATGCTAGCCTGAGAGTCAAAGTGGAAAACAGTGGTCCAGGAGACAAATCAGAAGGGCACACAGACCTGAGGTGGGTAAAGTGAAAGAGCCCAGAGGAATGTAAAATTATCGAGCTTTCATCATCTTTGTTATCTGTCTTGGTAGCAGGGCTTTTGGACAAGATTTTTTTGGAGATTTCCATGAGAGATTTTGGCACCGACCGACACAATGCTAATTCCCATCCTATCGCTTCCTTCTGTGCCTGTGGAAGGTGAGGAGGAATTTCCTAATGCACGAATGGGGTCTGGATCAGACCCCGCAGTGCCAGCTGATCAGCTCCCCCACGGCTCAGCACTGCTCTTTACCTGGGCTGGTGCAAATTCTCACCTAGCAAATGGGAAGCACTTCCAACTTACTGTGGGGTGATCTTGTTTAACTAACTCAGAGGTTTTTGAATGTAACAGTGTCCCTTGTGACACAACTATACCCATTCACCTGGCTTCAGGCTTGTTAATAATTGAGAAATACTTAGTGGGACCTGTTGTGGAAGTACCAATGACTGATGCCAGCAGAACCATGTCCTATAATGGGCTGGAGTTTATCTATGGTTCTTAGATTACCATTAATCTAAGAGTGTGTCATAAGTATGATGGACTTTGCTCTCCCCTTCTTTTGTAGGAACTGCGATATTTGGAAAATCCACAAAACAGGAGGTGGGGTTGTAAACGAGGCCATTAACGGCAGCCTGGTCTATGTGCTCTTGTTTTTGTAGCAAGGACTACTTTCTAAGCTGAGCTTTATTTGTCCTAGTTTACAGGCACTTCTTTAAGGTTCAGCTGTAAATGCAAAGCTCATAATGGTGCTCTGAAGACAAAATTCCGGAAGGCTCTGGTTCAAAAGCCAGGAAAATGCAATGGAGAGACTCACCAAGCTTTGGATAATGCTCAGACAGCTGGCTGTTGGGAAAGGCACTGCAACTCAATTTGCTCTAGGACTGTTGCCTGTGAGGAAGCTGGATACCAATGGCACAGGTTTACACGGGATTCCAATGCTAACATGGTATCTATAAAGTGTGGCTCTGCCCTAAACGTCACAGAAAAGGACTGAGGAAGGTCAGCGAAGCATGTCCTGAACCCTCCTATTAACCTCAGCCAGCAGCTATATCCCCCTGACCAGTGGTTGTATCTATCATTGGAGATGAAGCATTGGAAAAGAGACCTCAAAGGGGCCACAGGGGTTTTTGCAGTTGGAGAGAAAATCCTTCTCCATGGCCCTGCTCCCTTGGCTGCAGCACAATTACTCCAGCAGCTGGGGTGTGCTTGGAGGGACATACAGCTGAATGCTAAATTCATTTATTTCTCCGGTTGGACTATGTCTATCTATTTAACAAGCATAACTGTGTGTCTTTCTATCCTCACATGGGCACTCACTTGCTTTCGTCTCCCATTGCCAGGAAATAGTCGAGTGTTTTGCAGCAGCTGGCTGGGAGCACACACAGCCTGGGGTAGCTGGAAGACAGGGGATAAAGAGACTCTCCTAGTAAAAGGTGGGAGCAGTGGGTCACATTCCCTTGGGCGAGCAGGAGTTTGGCCCTAATCTCCCACATCCTGCATTGATGTCCCAGCCACCTCCTGCTCCGCTCATCAGCATGTTAAAAAAAAAAAAAGTTTGTAAAAATGCAAGCCACACTTTCATATGGTGTCATATAAATTGTCCTTGCACAAAATGTGGATTCCTGCTTTGAGTAAGAAGGGCATAGGTTAATAGCTTTTACAGTATTTGCACCTTCATTCCCAAATACTTCACTTTTTTAAAAGGGGGGGGCAGCTTGGTTTTTTGTTTTACCCTGTAAATTATACTCAATGAAACAGGCACTTTTTAAAAGCAAATGTAATCACAACGACTTAGGAGAAGAAGTAGAGAAGTAGCACATGTCTCATTGGAACTGCAAAGGGAATTTAAGTAAGTAAAATGGATAACTTGTGCTAGAGTTCGGACATGGTGAAAACCTGGAGTCAGTCTGGTACTTGGCTGCAACTTGCTGAACTGATGCTGGGACGATTTACACCACAATTTGTTTTAATAGTGTCATAAAGTGCCCTATCTGAACTAGTGGTCAGGATTTAGGAGTGGGTCAATATTGAAAAAAATCCATTAATTGATTATGGTGTTTTTCAAACTTTCTGATCTGTCAGCACTGTTTTGTTCGGTCAGCAGATCTATAGGAGCCTATTTGCAGAACGGGTGGCTTTTTTAAAACCTTCTTCCTCATTAACATACTTTTCATCCAGCAAAGGCTATAAAAATGCCATGTGAGTTCAGCCACCAACCACGCCCCATGAGTGACAAATTAGCCACAACCGCTCTAGAGAGGAGTCCTAGTAAATAGTTTGCAAGGTCTGCCTACCCTAAACTGTGTTCAAAGGAACCAATACCAAAATATGAAAAAAAAAGGTCACCCAACCTTGTGGCCAAAGATCAAGGCTGAATCCAGCTAAGGAGTTGCCCACGCTTTTTCTGCCTGGGGACTTGCCTGTCTTGGGTGTCAGACGATGTCTTCCAGAAAAGTGGTGCTTTACCTCCAGCAGCACGGGGCTCTCACTGCTGCAGAGTCACCCCCACTCAGGGCCACCCCACAGGGGACATGTGTCCCCCCCCCCAGTCCACCAGCACCGACTGCTTCCCGCTGCAGCTAGGTCTTTCATAAAACACCCTCTGTAAGCGTTGATTTGGCCTCGTTCTTCACCTGAAATTCATCCAAGAACAGCATGAGGCGGTATGGCTGGAGGTGCTGTTTGGAAAATCTCGTTCATGAAATGTAAATACTTGTAGGTGATTGCATAGATAATATGGTCTCATGAAGGAACCGCTTGATATGTCAGTGTTAATACCTGCATCCCTTCATTCCCCCGGTGTTTGTATGCACAGTACATATTTTGCTTATAGAATACAGAGTAGGGTTGTAATAGAGATGTCTTCAAGCTACATTTATTTGATGTATTTGTTTTTACATTATTTTTATGCTACTAGTGAATGGGCTGTTTGGGAATCAAAATGCCAAAGCTGAGGTATGAACGGGATCGCTCATCTCCATCCCCCATCATCCATGATAAAGAAATCAGAGTGGTATTGATTGTGGCAGAGGGGGGAACAGAGTATACTATACTAAGTATGCAAGTCCATGCTAGTCATTTAACACCTTGGAAAAGGTGGTATTTTTGCCCTAACTTTCTGCACAGTGTAGAGCTGTGCTGTGTATTGTGGGACAGCATCACGTCTTTCAGGAAGACACAGGGGGAAACACCTTTCAGTAAGCATAATTAACAAGCAGCTTCATCAAATAGTCGTGATTATGCATCCTTCAAGCTTGAAAAATGGCAGGGAAAAGATATATTTCTTTAAACCGCACGCCGCAGGCGTTCAGACCTCTGCAAAGAGGGATCCCGGCAGGGCTAGACCCAGGGCTGTCAGCATCTCATTTTGTCCCAGGGGCTTTTCTCCCCAGTCCCGGTGACTTCAGCATGTTTGCTGGCTGTGGCTTTAGCAATCGCAGCCCTTGGAGCCGGCTGGGACATCTCCTCCTCTCTGCTCCGGGGTGAGAGGCTGCTGCTACAGCTGCCCTCGCCTGCATGCGGTTGAACACACCAGGGCTGCTGCGAGGCACGCTCCAGGGTTTATTTCTGGTTCGGAGATGCCCGCACCAGGGTGAGTGCTGACGTTTGGTTAGCTTCAACTGAACCCCCCCAAAAAAAGCTTGATTTCAACCAAGATAAATGCGCGCCCTGCCACTTTTGGCCAAATTGCCGCCAGGCAGTGGTCTGTCTCCTACCCCCGGAGACTGTGGCCAGGGAAGTCCAGCACCTCGGAGATCCCGGACCCCAAAACGCCTCTCTGCCTTTCTGTTGCAACTGCTGCGTCCTACAGGTTCTCGCCTTTTTGTCTTTTGTCCTCCTGGACGAGGTCAGCCCGACCGTGCCTCCCTCCTGCCGGGGAGAAGCCGCTGAAGACCCATTACCTGCATTGCGCAGAGCGCGAGGGATTTGCATTTATCACTGCCCCGTGTGTTTAGACCCTGCTGAAAGTGCTCCTTATCTCTCTCACCCATTGAGCAAGGGATGTAATAACTCGCAAGCCCTTACCGATACCCAGGATACAAATGCTGCCGTCTCCAAACAGCCAGTGACACTGCGTCCATCACCCTGGCCTCAGCCCTGCGGGAGCTCTGCTCAGACCAGCTGCGGGCAGGTACACATGGATTATGTACCTCTGCTTCGAAGCAGAAGATTTTATTACTTTCTCGATGGTTATAAAATACACTCTTAGGTCTGCGTGTGCTTTATCCTTCTCTCTTGCTGGGCAGCGTGAAAAACAAGGCCTGACAGTTTAAGAGCAAAGATTATTTTGTGTGTGTAGGTTTGAGGTCAACATGTGAAAAACCTACCTCCAGCTCCTAAAATAAGCTGTGGAGATGTCACCGGTCTGTGATATGCAACTGCCCAAGGAACAAGCATATTTGCACTGGAAAGGGTGCGTGCAAATTGATTTGTGCTTGTACGAATGAGCATGCTCGTGTGTGGACAGACCAGTAGATACCAAACAGACAAGAAATGGAAAACCGCAATATAAATGGACAACAGCATTTAAAAAATGCGAGCAGGTGTTTGCTTTTATGGTGCATTTATAAGAGGCTATTCATATGTCTGTACCTCTTGTGGGCTAGTGCAAAAGCAAAGTGAGATCTGCAAGAAGTAACACCTTTTATCGGACCAGCTGATAACAGCCTGAAAAAAACAGGTATATTGGGACACACAAATCCTTCCTCCGGCCAGAGCAGAGGCTTCTGTTCAGATCTGACAAAAAGTCCATGTACCCATTAAACTTGTCTGTTTTTCATGACTTTCAGTGCTTACAGTTGCTGTCAGGCCATGGGATGCAGCTGTCAGGAATAGCTGGGAGCTGGCAAGGGAACCTGCAGCCCCGGGGGTGCCCGTGTCCCGTGTCCCGCTCCCCGGCTGTGACACTCGCTCCCGCAGCCAGCAGCTCCCTGCCGAGGGCCTCTCTGACGCCCAGTCTGAAGCCAGGGCTGCTGGAAGAACTTTTCCATGGAAAAATGCGGATTTGTGTGGTTAGACACGCTCCACGGGGATACGGCTGGGACATCAACGGTCTCCAGCAGATTTCTCGGTCCCTGGGTTCTTCCCAGTGCTTGGAACCACATTCTGGAGCTGCCCAGTTTCCCCAGTTTGCCCAGTCTGCCAGGATGGAAGTGACCTAGAAAGGCTGGGAGCCTTGAGGGTCTCCCAAATTTGGTAGCACTTCCCTTCCTTGGATCTGGGCCAACCTGCTAAGGAGGGTACGTTTGGGGAATCCTGAACTGGAGGATGCTTATATCAGAGCGGGTGCTTAACTCAGGGGTGTTTGACCCTTTGAGGTTTCCCACTTATCAACTGGTGCACCTCCAGTGACTTCCACTGTGTCAAAGTAGGTTTAAAAACATCAAAATAAATTGTTTGGACTTCTGGGGGAAAAAAAAATTGTAACTTCTGTTTTGTACCACGTTTTTGTTCCACACTGGAATGAGATTTTGGGGGGTTATTGCTGAAATTTGGGAATGTCCTGTAAACTCATTGTTCCTCGACCTGTTCCTTCCAGAGCTTTTTCTCGGGAGCATCTCTGCAGGCTCCTCTGGGCACGCTGCCAAACGGGGGGGCCGCTTTCGCAGGAGCGCAGAAGAGAGGGGCAGAAGGGCCTTTTGATTCTCTCCTATCTCTATATATGTACCAAGAGAAGCTAAAAAAAGAAATGCTTCCATACCTACGGTCGCACTAAATATAACCACCTAGCTGGTTCTATATATACATTTTTAAAAGCATGACATACAATACTCACAAAGAGATGAGACTGGAGAATAAATTATGATGCCAGAGGGCCAGAGCTGTCAGTCACTCCGTGCATGGTAAACCACTGATTGATTTGGTCCTAGAGAACGGCTGACTTTTCTCTTTGTCTTCCTCTGATGTAACAAACTTACCGTATTTTCTGTTTTACAAAAAACTACTCTAAAAATAATAATAACAGCTTACATCATTTGAAATCCCGGAGAGTACTAAGGATGTGGTATAGAGGAGATTTTGGTTCATCTAGGGTTAAAACCCCCAGCCAGCAGCGCCAGTGATATCAGTCAGTAATAGTAACCTTTCGTAGCTGCATGCATTAAGGTGGTATTGGATGATAAGGCTGAAGAGCGAAGCAATCTGTTGGGCTACGGCTGAAAATAGAGTCACTGCTGCAGAGGGAAAAACTTCATTCCCTCCCTGGCTCTTTCTTCAGAAATGAAAATGCGGGGAGTGGTGCTGAGGGAAGGAAAATCTGATTTCCCACTGCTAAGAGACAGGGTGGCACTTGTGAGAAAGATTTCAAGGTCACGGTGGCGATGCTATCAGTGGCGACGGGGGAGCCAAGCAGACAACAGGTGAAGGCGTTTCGGAGGCAGCAGTGCCTGCCGAGGGAGATCATCCGATAGCTGTGGCAAGCTGCCTGCTGGGGGGCACCTTCAGCCTTTGTTTCCCACGCTGGTGCATAGGAACCCGGCCGTCAAGGTGACAGGAGGGGTGAGAAGTAAAGCACCCTCGCTAATGCGCCCGTCGGTAACTGGGGTGGTCGTGGTCGTGCTACGCAAAAGGAACCCTCTGCTCACTTCTTTAGCTCCTTCCCCTTTGTCCCTGGCCACCTCCCTGCCTGTATTTGCGTGCTGGCACATAGGAGTGACACAAGCTGGTGTCACCTAGGTGGTGTACGGAACAGCCGCAGCAGCAAGGACACAGCGGCAGGGCCGGTGGCGTGTGCCAGCACCCGGCTTTTTAAGAGTTCTGAAGTCGTCAGACCCAGGGGGTCGCACCCAGGGATGGACACGGTCCCCACCTGCGTGGCGCAGGTGGCTGCAGCCATCCACCATCACACCCACCCGATGGTCCTCGTCCATCCTCTTCCTCCTGTCCCACCGTCCCAGTAAACCTCCTCCTGCTGCAGGCAGGTCCTGAGACACCGGCAGTGCAGAGTCAGTTTGGGAACAAATTCACGTTTCCTTTAATCACATGGATTCAAAAGGGGATAAATGAAATGGTAGGGAATCAGGAGGCTCGATGAAGGCCAAAGGAACTCTGGCGGTGTCTTAAAGACAGCGCAGTCTCAAAACTGCAGCTCTGTCAGTAAAAGGCAGGGATTTGAAGGCAGGACCCCATATTTCCATTGATACCTTACTCCTCCAACTGTGTTCCACCAACAACTGTTATCTTGGGCAAAGCACTTACTAGCTCGGCCCCTCTGTTCACTCCTCTTCATGTCACAAAGAGAAATCCTAAACCACTTCACAGGCTTGCGTTAGAGTTTCATAACTAATATTTATATGGGTCTTGGAGATCCTTGGCTGGGAGGTACTACAAAAGGGACAGCTACATCAAAGGTGCATATATACACAGAGCTGGTTCAGGGCGTACAATAACTGGCTTTTGAAAAGAGGCTACTTGAACTGAGGGCAGCAGCAAGAGCAAAGCTTGCACAACTCAGTCAGGATACATTCCAAGGTGATACTCAGACCTTACTTAACTACGGCCTTTCTAGAGGGCAATGGAAATTTCTCCTGCTTACGAATGGGTACACGGCATTCAGGAACTCTTGAGTTTAATCTGCACCACCTTCCCTAAATTATCTGATTTGGGTGGGGAATTAAAAAACGCCACTTAGCATGGCAACAAGCACTCTGACCTACCGCTTGGACACTTGAGAGCCTGCAGTCAAGGGTTTCTCTGATTATGCCAACACTCAGCAATCCCACTGGCAGAAATACTTACAGATCCTTGGTGTTCTTTTGCAATTAGGGAACAAGTATATTCTTGCAGTTTAAGCACTGGGGAGGTATGTGGGAGATCTGGATTAAATACTAGCTTTGACAAAAGCTTCTTGCAGAAACTTCCATAATGCTGAATCTTTCCGTAAGTACTTTTACTCCTAAATACCACACGGCTCCGATTCCCTACTCAGTGAATTTGCCCTGTGACACCTATATAACCTTTTTTGGTGGTACTGGCTACCTGACCTGCTCTGTGCCCTGAAATCTTAGCTGTGTCTCTTACAGCTATCGTTACCCACCTCTTAAATGGGTATTGTGCTTCCTTTCTCATATTGCATACACTGCAGTCCTGACTGTCACTTGGAAATTCTGTGCACGATTTTTGAACAGATAATAACACTGGCATACCTCTTGTCATACCCATAGGACTAAGAAGCTATGGGGACCTAAGTAATCTTACAACGTGAGCGGGAAGGGAGCTGGGACCCATCTTATATGATATTTTGCTTAGTTGGGGTTTTTTCCTAGCATTTTTCTTTGTTTCTCAGTTTTCTATTGCTCCTTGCTGTGAAATTGAGGACTGCCAGGGGCTGACACCAAAAATGTTTTCCTGGCTGCTAATTCGTAGCTTTAAATAAGAAAGAAAGTGAAGCCGACTTGTAAGGCCAGGTAGGGCTGGCCCTGTTCCAGCAGGGATCAGCGGGAATGCAAAGGCGCTGCTTACCCCACGCTGGCCCCGAGCACTGGGGAGCCGAGCAAATAGCTGCCGTCGCTGCGTGCCGTAGCTGCACCCCACAGACCCGAAACACCCCGTCTAGCGAGGCGGGTAACAAGTCCTCTGAGCCGGAGAGTAAAACTGAACTGAAAAATTGCAGCCAAGCCAAAGGCAGCTGCAAAAATCCTGCTGTCCTGCCGCCTTTTGCCCGTTTGCTGGGGTCAAGTCCTGAAGGTCATATTCTGAGCCGGGGGAGCCCAGTGCAACTTCACTGGGACCATAACGTTACACGCACTGGCTGCTGCCACTGCTTGTGTGCACGAGGGTCTGGGTGGGAGAAAAAGCTATTGCTCGTGTAGGGGCAAGGAGGATTGGAGGAATCATTTAAGAATCAGCGTGAGTGCAGCTGCCTATACTTAATTTTGACCAAGAGCCCTAGGTGTAGTGGACAGGACTTTATAAATGTAAATACAGTAAATAGTCCTGTTGGGCACTGAACTAAGTGCATGCCTGGCAAAACAGAGTTATTACAGCTGTACTACTTTCATCGTTGTCTTCTTCAACCAAAACTTTCCTTGTAGCATGAGCCAAAGTCTTTTGCCTTTATAGGGCTTTCCAGCCAACACTATTATGGCATTAAACAGACAACATCGCACTTAAACATTGAAATTAGGTTTTGCTAGCTTCTAAGCTTGGTCAGAGAAAGACACCACACCATTACTTTAATGCAACAAAATGTTTCAAACAGAACTTTAAAACCTTTTCTAAAGTCCCTGTTTTAAGAAATATCACATCATGACTTTCCATGCCGGCAAAGCATGCAAGCTATTCTTTGGGAAAAAAAGCTAGAAGTGACTCACTTCCCAAACAGACCCTCTGCTCAGTTGTTGGCCATGCCAGGCTGTAGCTTACAGATCATTAGTGACCTGTGAGGCCAGGAGACATATCTCCAGCTGGGCTCCACACCGTGTCAGGACAGTTACCCAAGGCAGCCCTTGTAGGTGGCACGTGCGGTAGCCCCAGTGCAGGGTCTTGGCTTCTCCCCGGCTACGGTGACCTGACACGACAGGTATGCCCCAGCACGTGGCAGTGGCCCACACGCCATGCTCTGTTTGGCACGGTGAGCAGCGATCGAAAGGCTTTGGGCACCACTGGTCTAGGTTATTACGGTCTCAAACTGGGCTGCGTTCCCAGCCCTGCTCGCAACATGCGTGCAGGAAGGACAGTCTCAGGGTCAGAGCATGAGACTAGAAATCAGGGGAACTGGTTCACTTTAGGGATCAGCCATAAACTCCCTGCGTGACAGGGAAACCAGACATCTCCCTGCTTCACAGTCACGCAGAAGGAAAACTTTCCCCTAACATAGACCAGGGCTGTAAGAAGTACCGGAGCAAAACCAGATCCTTCCCAGACATCCTGCCATTCTCACTGCTGCGCTGCCTCTTTGTGCCCTCCAGAAGGGATGTAATGCTGTAGTATAAAAGCATGTCTGGTATTTAATCCAGCGGCACACACACACAGAGGCAGCAAGAAAGCTTGTGGCACCCACTGTTCCCTGTACCCCAGAATTTCCATTTCTAAGGGTATCCAGATTTTGTGTTTATCTTTCTCAGAGCCTCTCGGTGCATGCTGAGATTTTAATGCCTGGAAGATGTATTGAGGAATGAGCCTCTTAAGTACAGCCACAACCCCTCAGGTATCTCCTGGCTCTCAAGTGGGATCAGGCTTTTTCCTACCTTTGCCACTGGCATAAGGCTGTGCCAGCGGGATGACTGCCGCAAGGATTAATCTAGGGCCAGAATTAGCTCAATATTTTGATTACTGAGGCCAGGCCTTAAGGAAAGTGGCAGAAATCTAGAAAGAAGGCTGTTCCTGAGCAGCATAGTGAGTATCCTGGGCTAGCCTGGGCTCTGAAGGCACGCTGCACACCACCGCCCAGCACTGCACTGGATGCACCCAAAGCTGAAAGTCCAGGAGAGCTGTGCTATCGCTGTTTTTCCCATGGTCTTCCTCTGCAAAACAAACCCACAAATTTCACTTTTTAATTCTTTTACAGCATTTGGAAGGAAGAGGGGAGAAGTGATGTTAGGGGTAACCCAGAGCCTCAGGCGGGTGTTGTCAAATCCCAGAGGAAAGGAGCCAGGAAAGGGAAAAAGGGAAGTGGGAGGAGAACTGGGGTTCCTGGAATTGTTAGCTACACATACAGGAAAAATAGAATTGCCCTCCCTTTCTCAGTAGCAGAACAACCAGCAAGGGAGACGCTTTGCTGTAAACACTGAAAATATGTATGTCTTCAGTCGTATGCCGACAAGTGTCCATGCTTGCAATAGTGGCCAAGGAAAAGGCTGAATTCTCTTAATTCTGAATTATTTGCCAAGCTGTATATTAGAGAGCAAACTGTTAATAACCACTTCCCTCCCCCACCGTCTCCTCTGCACCCAAAATATTAACTGTTGTGGAGCCCCACAGTCTCAGCAGTTTTCAGACAGTTCCACTGCCTTTACATCTCACGGAGAGCCTGTAGCTCCCAGGGCACTGTACAGCGAACAGTCAGCAGTGCTCCACCTACACCGCTGCTGCTTCCTAAAGATGGAGATGTTTAGGAGTAACAGGAGCAATTCTGGATGATTTACTAATGAACAGAGGTATGATAGGAATGTTGCCTACCTTTTACTAAAAATAATTTCCCGGTAAGAAATTAAGGACAGGAAGGTTCTTTCTTCTGAAATTACATTTTGCAGGGCAGAAAATGCAAGTAAGCAAAACAGTACTTTTTGTTAACAAACTGATTTTAAAAATTCTCATTCCTGATTTGTTTGCTGTCTCCCTTTCTGTGCAAATCATAACGTTACTGCACCTTGAGGTTCAATTTTGCTCAGTTTCAAGGAGAAAATGAGTTTCTCTCTTGCAAAACTTTATGAGGATGCCAAAGACAATACTTGTATGTATTGCGTCAGGCTTAATCTTATCTTCTCCAGAATTTCCAGTAATCTCTGTGAAAACTTTATGGAATTGCCCCTTCATCTGCCAAAGAAACACAAGGCCAAGAGCAGAAGCAATCATTCCGGATCTCTCAAAGACATCCTGATTATCAAATATCCTGTTAGATATGCTGAGTCAAATTTAGTCCTGCTGTAAACTAATGCAACAGTGTTTGGAGGAGTCTGGCTTACATCCATTGAGTATCTGTTTGGCTCTGTTTGCTTAGATAAATGATGTCAGGCAAAATAATATTCATTTGGGGGATTTCTTTATAAAATCAGCCAATTATCTTTCATACAGGGTTCATAGGTTTAACTCCAAGTCTATTGAACTTAACACAGGTTCTCTTGTTTCCATGGACTATACAAGAAGACCCTTATGGACACTGTGACTGTCATTTGTCACACTTTTCATCTGCTTCCTTCTTGCAGATTTTTAACTTGGACAAACCTAAATTTCCAAGAGGAACTCATCTACCACCTTGCTGAGGCAAGAGACAAAACAACAAAACAATTTGATTATAACGGAATAGTTTAGGACCCAGGGAAACATGGCTTTAAATTTTGATCTGCCACAGGCTCCCAGTATGACACTGGATAAGTCACTTAGGTCTGGGTTTATTGCACCTAATTCTTGCTGTATCACTAGAAGTCCCTATGATGGGAGCATGGTCTAAATTAGGAAGCTGTGTTGCCTTGAGGGCCACTGAAGGCAGCTGGGAGCCTGAATAAATTACCCTGTTCTGTTGCCCGTGTTGCTCCATGGACTATGCAGAAAATTTAGTCTGCTAGCTTAGACAACTCTGCTAGGTGCCTAAAGGGACCTATGAAAAGTCCAGGCTTTGACCTTTACGTGGGGTTGTTCCAAATATATAAAAACATACTTAGCATTTAGTCCACACAGTAGCATTGTGAAGATCAATATATTAAATATAGTGAAGTAATGAGATCTGTCCTTCTATTCCAGATGGAGAGGTGGATGACTACGTAGACTTTAGAAGAAAAACTGAAGGCTGGTTTGAATGCTGACACAGAAGTTGGCCTGGGTCTTTTAAACCTTCGCAATATCTCCTTATGTTTCAGAATATTAATGAGCCTCTAGAATAATGGCATAACAGTGTTTTGTAGCCAAGATGATTGAAGGTCAAACGAGAGAATATTACCTCTTCCTACGAGCCTTGCCTAGCTTTGGAAAAACACAGCTTGAGATTGAAGCCTGAGATTAAATCCAAAAGTCCACATTTGAGATGATTTGTGGAATTTGCAAAATACTCATGTTTACATTTCTCCTTGCCTCTTGTTGTTATCTTCCATCATGAAATGCAGGTTTTAGAGCACAGCTACAACCTCGCTGCACAATCTGTGCTGTTATGAGCTTTTGATCACTTTAATCACTGTACTTAAGAGTAGCTTGATCTATTTTTTTCATCTAATTTGACATTCTACAAGGTAAGAAGGTAATTAGTGACGTCTGCTCTACTGAAATAGTACGGTATTTCGCTTATTCCCCCATGAGCTTTACAGTTTGGCTATAGCCATTGTTAGATAAAAAACAATGCTTCCTTCTTAAAGAATGAGAAGTAAAAGACAACTTTGCGTAACCTGATTACGCAGCTTGCTCACGTTTTGGCTTCGCTCTGTCTTTGATGCAATGCAAGCACTGAATTTTAGCTTTCCTTTGCCCCGGTAGGTCCGGCTGCTGGAGTAGCCAGTACTAGTTACCTACCTGGCTCTCTCTTGTGTATGTTTCCTGACTCTGTACTCTTCATTTGGCAACAGGCTCAGCTACATGGCTGAAAACTAGGTTTTCTTGTTTGGGGCACGGGTTTGCACCCCTAGGATGTTTTAAGCAGGAGGTTCTGCTGCTTTTACTGCCTGATATTCTCTGAGTCACTTAGAAGGTACCAGCTGAGTACTATTTAATTGCTTAATTTGTGTGTGTTTGTGCATGCTTTCGTAAAAGGTAGGAATTGCATCAGAGGGATAAAGCTTTCACCTTCTCAAGGGGACTCCCCAGCTGCGTGACCTGACAGTGTTACACTGCTCGTTGCAGAACAACACTGGTCTGCTGCCTCTTGAGCAGCGAGTCTGACCTTTGTTTAGACAAACCATCTGCTTTTTCTCCTCTCTCTCTCTGATCTACAGCCACAAAGGAAAAGGAGTGGCGGGCAAAACTTGAAAAACCTAGCAACGTTTAAGGCTGGGTTTGCTGAGGTGCCTGGGATCCCAGCCTCCCCTGCGAGGTGGTGTCTCAATCAGAGCTACCCAGTGCGTTCCCCTGGAGGAGATGCTTTTTGCAGCCAGCCAGGCAGTTTATTTCCTCTGCAAACCAGGCACGACGCATTGCTAGGGGAGGGCTGGATGGGCTGCCCTCCGCGGCCATAGGGGCTGCTTCAGAAGCTCCTTTCCAGGTTTTGACGATCAGCACGCTTTCCAGTGCCCCCAGCACTCTGAAGCCAGGTGCAGGACTGCGGTGTTGCTAAAGCATTTGCGATCCCTCCCGCAAATGCCCTCTCACCTTTATCTTTTGCAAAGGTCCGGGTAGTCCATCCCTCCCCATCAGCCTGCAGTTGTGCTGCTGTGAAATGAGATGCTACTAGGTCAGTGCCGTGCCACAGAGCAGTCCCCTGCGTTCCTTCGTGCTTCTAAGTGTAACGGCGGGAAGGATTTGAACGTGTTGAGGTTTCCCTTTCCCTGGGTTGCTCTGCAGGGCATGAGCTGCCGTGTGTCACTGCCCATTAGAAACGGGCGGGCGGCCAGGTTTCCCGAGGTAGATTCGGCTGGGCTCAGAGCACCAGACTGGGAGGCGAGGGATCCTGAGCTCGTCAGGATAGCCTGGCCACTGGTCCTCTGCTCTCCCCGGTTTCCTTCTCGCCGGGGAAGTGGGCTGCTATAGCTGAGAAAGCAAAGAGGCGAGAGGATTCAGGTCCATCTCAAGACACCTCAGGTCTGCCTGAGGGTAGGGCAAATGTATGCCACTTCCCTAAACTTCCAAAATTTAATTTCTTTTTAGAAATGGAATAGCTGCTCGTATAAAACCTGCAGCCTCCCTAGCAGGTGCAAAGAGCCACATGTGTAGCACACGCAGCTCTTTGGAGCACCACAGGGCTTTATTAATTTGTTGCATCTATATTACAGTAGTGTGCAGAGCTCCCAATGAGTTTCCCAGGCCTCACTGGGCAGATGCCAGACTCCAGCCAAACCCAGCCCCAGTGGGGTCAGTGAAGGCACCAAGTCTTCCAGCTGCTCTTGCCAGCTGGGGAGCGACACCTCCAAAATTCCTGCAATCAGCTGATGCCAGTAGGGATTGAGCGGGCGCCCGGAGCTGCTCACACCACGATGACCTGCAGTCCCTGACTATTTAACTTGTATAGTAAGGAACAAAACTAGGGTTACCTGTTGTTACCGCACAGGGTCTGTCAAAGTCCTGGTCTCTAGCAGTCATGGGATGAACTGCTGATTATACCACAAATTTTGTTGTAATGAATGGCCAAACCCTGCCTGCTCCCCAAGTAAGAGGATTTCTTCCACCAGCATATCTTAAGCAAAACTATTAGCCTGTCCATTAGAAGGACGGGAGACAGATGGCTGCGTGTGGATGGACAGTTATTAGAAGAGCAGTGTGGGATTCTTCTAATTCAAGAGCTGCTAACATGTTTGATCCTGTACTACAGAAACCACATACTTCAAAGGCAACAGGATCTAGGCCATAAGTAAGTGAAGATGGGGAAAAATCAATCCACCTTATCAAATTAATGTGTGGCTGGAAGCATGTGCCTAAGACAGTGATGTATTTCTTTTTATGCATAAAAATTAACAGTCTGGTGAGAATCTGCGTTTTTTCATTATAATGAAATCCTGGGGAGCCCACGTGCTTTACATTATCAGACAGCCTGGGCCCTGAGCTGGTGCCTGCGGTGCCCTCAGGAGCCCTCGCTGCGGCCACGTGCTGGGATCTTTGTACGGCCACCTCGCTGCCCCCTCCTCTGCCTTCCTTTGCTTTTATAAACGGAGAACCAGACTTCAGCGAGGGCCACATTCACCGAACCCCATGCCCAACTCTTGAATATTTTAGATGTTACATAAAAAGCACGGCGGTTTCATTACACTGAGAAGGCTTTGCATTTGCTGACTTCTTGCTGTAATAAATTGGCAGATGATGCTCTAATGAGAACAATAATGCACCCACCCTACCGCCTTCGATCACTTATGTGCTCTTTTGCAGCTTGTGAAAGGCTCTAAAAGCTTTCACCAGACAGGTTGTCTGATTTTTAGGGAGTGTCACTAGCGCTGTTTACCCTAGACAGGCAGAAGCCTGTTTCTACAGTGAGTGGTTGCTGGGACAATTAATGTCAGGCTAAGTGACCAATATCTAGTTGACCCAAGAAGCGCCTGATTCCAGCCATTTCCCAGCAATTTCAGCAGTGGAGGCTGCCTCAAAGCAGCATATCCAAACTGAGTGCTTCAATAAACTGCCTAATGGGTGGCATGCTGGGGTGCAATCAATTGGCATCAAATGTGCTGTGCCATTTCGCACCAGCTGATGATTAGCAATAGGGATTGTGTGCATACTGGTACTAGCTGTATTCTCATGACAAAGTGATCTGTGTTCTCAAGCCTTTCCCTCTACTCAGAGATATGCATGCAAGGGACGGACTTGTGTTCCAATTTGCACCGTTGTTTCCACTTGTTCAGTTCTCTAGCTACAGTCTCGTGACCATCTTTACTCTTTGTTAAAAAAGTTATTTGGCAGCTCAGATGAACTCCCGTGGGAGGTTATCACCAGGTTGTGATTAAAATTACCCACCGAACAGCTGTTTCTTTGGAAGAAGTGTATTGTTTCATTAATCTGTAAACGCACAACAATTAAAATCGGGTTTTGAAACAACAAAAAAAAGCTGCATGCATCCTATCTCACCGTTTGGCTTGCCATTTCCCATGTGTTCTGCTTGTCTCAGCCACCTCTTCCTGCAGCTTCTCAGTCTGAGCGACTGAATTGACAGGTGATCTTTTACGACTTTCAGCATACCTTTGTCTACTTTAGGATCCCAATCTGGTCTCTGCTTATTTATGCATCTTTATCTGAAGGAGAATCAACTCTATTTTAATTGCATATGAACGGGATGATAATAAAACATTAATTGCTTTTTCTGCCCATGCACTGATCTGTATCTAGCAGAATTTGCCCTTGATCATCCCGTAACACTGGCACAATTGCAAACAAATAAACACATACATGCCGCTCGCATTAGAAGAATCCAGGTATCTCTCCCATTGTTCCCAGGCTGCTCGATGCTTTTTCATTTCAGCAGCTGCATGCAGCATCACTGATGGGGAACTGCTCAGCACATATGCTAATATCACATATCCACTATACTGGCCATCCCTGCATGGGAGGAAATGTGGGATTTCTTTTGGAAGAAGATGGTGTCTTTTTTTTTTGCAGGACTGAAATCTTCGTTCTCATTGATTTAACCACATAGAAACGGCCCACTCGTCTACCTCAGAGGAATCCTAGGTTCACAATACCCTGTTAAAACGTAGAGCTGCTCAAACATGTATCTGTCATCCATAGCTTTCTATGTCCTGTAACATACCTACTGCTGTGATAACTGAGCACCTGTCAAGATACTATATTGCTAGCCATGGAAATGGAAGTCCTCTCAGATTTATCAACAGAGAAGCTTACATTGCTGCCTGGCAAGTTTCTCAGCTTTTGTGACTCAACCTTGACCTCTAAGGATCTACTTCTCAGGGTGAGAAAGCAGCAAATTCTACTTGCAGATCTAATCACTGTTTCCTCTGCTGTGGGCTCTGACTGACGAGATGGTAGAGATATCTTTAGGCCAGACAAAATCACCTGAAAGCAGTCACTGCTACAAGACACAGACCACACACTTGTGCCATAAGTTGGCTTTGGCATCCCAGGTTCCCAAACACCCACAGTGAAGCAGAAAACTGCCCACCACCAAAGGCCACAGGCTGATGGCCAATGTCAGCAGGCCACCTTTCAGACACTAAGACCCTGGACCGTATTTGAACTGCTGGTCCGAGTGCAAGACAGTCTTTATACCCTCGCTGTCCTTTGAGCTTCAGAAGGATGCTTACAGCTTTGCAAAAAAAAAAAGCCATGTTAAAAAGGCATCAGGTGATATTAGACTGCAACTAGAAACCACCTAGGTGAGTGCTGAAAGGTTCCCATCTCTTAACACTAAATCATTCCGTGATAATTTCCAGTAAAAGCAAATGTGATTTGTCCTGTACCTTGATGTCTTTCTCAAGTAATGCTTTTCACAGAAGTTCAGGTTTAAGGCATCTCCCTTTCTTTTTCCGGGTACTCCCCATTTTCCAGAATGTGTCCCAAAGCTGGAGCCAATTCTGTTGCTGAGACACTGCATTTTTCACCTGCTGATTGCAATTAGCCATCACCAGCTGGGGCCTGGTGAGCTGCTGAAGAGCTAACAAGAAGCAGAGACCAGCATGAGGCCTTGGCAGCACGTATGCTGTGAATAAACAAGAAATGCAACGCTGTGTTCCTGAGGTGACTCCACCACAAAACAAGGTTCCCACGTCCCCATGTGTGTGCCAAAGTCTGCTTTCGGAGGCTCAGCTCGCTCCTCACACTTTTACACATCGCATCGCATGTTTGCCAGAAAGGAAACATGGGGAAATAAAGGTTACTGTAGGTAAAAACAAACCCAACCCATGGTCTTGTTAAGAAATCCTCCCGGTCACCCTACCCTTCAGCAGCATTAATCATCACAAGGGACAAGTTACCTCTGATTATGGTGGTTGCCATACCGGGGACACACCAGGCGAGCTCTGGAGGTGGGCAGAGTCACCCCCATCCCCTGCCGGCTGCTGGGGTCCTGCCAAGCCCACTGTGTGCTCAGAGGCATCCACATGGGCTCTGAAGCATGGATCCCAGTAGTCTTTACCTCGTTCTTCACCTATTTGTAAAGAAGCCTATAGTGATGCTCACTTATCTGCTGGGGGCAGGTAGGTTTTCAACTCAGATTTCCAAGGGAAACTCCCCAGAAGGCTGTGAAGATACACCAACCTCCCTCCACACGCCCCAGGAAACCATCTTGGCATTCTCTCAGATGTTTGTTAACCCCCCTGTGCAGAAGATGATGCAAGGCAGGCATGCACCACGCCGTTCCTGAAAACATCAGTGCATGCTTATTTCAGAGGAAATTTTGTGAACAGCAGTTATGACCCATAGGCTGTACTCTCACAGCAATGGGAGGCAGCAGTTGCATCCACTTAGAAATTCATAACAACTACCGAGCCAAGGCATTAAGAATGCACACGCTTATTAAGGTCTTTCCCAGGACATATGTCTCCCCCTTCTTATTAAATAATAATAAAAAAAAAAATCTGTGAGGTTTGTCCTTAAAACTAGAGAAGAGAGCAAGGGTGAACCTCAGACTGAAAGGAAACCCCACCACCTCCGGGTCCCAGGGACCTCGGTGGACTGCCGACAGATTCCTCGCGTCGTGCCGGCGCAGCGACCCAAAGGACGCCAGACCCTCTCCCTGGGGGCTCCATGCAGAGGAGATGGCACCTCTCCACGCTCCAGGGGCAGGGCCAGGGGACAGGGAAGAGGGACCCACGCAACACTTGGCCATCGGCAATTCTTTTACGGAGCGCAGGGAGACCTTGTGCAGGCCGGCTGGGTCTCCCTTTCCCAACGGCGGGATGCCTGGATGCTTCGCCCCCTCGCAGCTGCTGTCAAGTGCAGGGAGCTGTGCCGCTTGCAGGGAGCTGGGTTGGTGGGGGGGTCACTGAGGACCCCTGACCCCCCCACTGGTTGCCACCGTCTCATCCAAGAGACCTCAGGCATGGGATGAGGAGGGGGCTGGAGCTCAGGGCAGACGAGGGGAGGTGGAGGGCAGTCCCTGTGCCCAAGGGGCAGCAGAATGGCACAGGGGAGCAATCCCCAGCAAAGGGGCCCTCAGCCCCCCACCAACCCTCCTCCTCCTCCCACAGGAGGGGAACTTTCAGGCCACAGCCCTCCCAACTCCCAGAACAGCCATCTTTGGCCACATGCATCGCCATCACACTGGCCTCCCGATGTCACAGGCCACCTCAAGGCTGTTTGTTCCAGGCCCTATAAATATAGGGACCCCAGCAGCTGGCCCACAATTTGCTGAGCTTTGAGGTCCTCTCGTGCCAAGAATGCTTGGAAGCAAGAGGTCCCAGATCAGCAAGGTGGGTGGTTGCCCACCTTGGAGTGGCAGAGAAGAGAGATG
>NW_010972753.1:8430106-8430355 GCF_000737465.1 Haliaeetus leucocephalus
GAGAGACAGCCGTTCCTCTGGAGAAGCAGAAGACTACAGGTCTGCCAGGAAGAAGTGCTGGCTTTCAGCATTAAGGCCCCTTCTAGCCGCTTTGTTAGTTCTTTTCAAGATTGGGCAACAAAAAACTAAAAAAAAACTCAATAGAACAAAAAGTAACAGTAAAAATGCTTTCCTCCTCTCTTGTTTGGTGCTTTGGCGACTGCATCTGGACTCCTCTGTCCCCTCCTGGTCTCCCCACTCCAGGAAAGA
>NW_010972753.1:8430885-8453183 GCF_000737465.1 Haliaeetus leucocephalus
TGATACTTGTTTCCCATGCTCAGGACAGCTATGAATTTGCACTATTTCAGAAGGATCCCAACTCTTTGTGGATTCGGGATGCTATATTTTTGAGTAATGACAACGACATTACTGCCAGTGGAGCCTTTCTAGATTGTATAGCCATGGTAAGCCTTCCCAGCTTAACGTCTCCGTGTGAGATACCTCTACATAAAGCATGCCCGAGTATCAGAGACCATTTTTCTCTACAATTTGCCCTATTTTGTGGTTCCTTCTTGATATTTAAGTGACTTCTGTCTGCAGATATTTAACTGAACTTCAGGTGCTGTCATCAGGTGTCTCAGGACTTGTGCTGAAGTGAGCTGCTTTGGGCAGAGGACAGACTTGTCAGGCTGTTCCCACTAAGGAATCTCTGCAGACTCTCTTTCAGGGGACCCTCGTCTGCTGTATCTGGATATGTTGGTACAAAAATAGGGTGCCATCCCTGGGGAGCAACCCGCCAACACCACCTCGGCCTTGCCACACTCCCTGCTCATAATCCTTGGCAGGAAAAACAGCTCTGGGACGAGGATTTTGTTCTCATCCATTGTCTGCCTTGTGGGGCCCAGCAATGAATCATGACTTTCTCAAACTTGGTGCCATGCTCTGTTATAGTGTATGCCATATATGCTCATTGGCAGGAGTTGCTAAACTGAAAATCCTCTTTTAACTGGGATTAGCTCACCATTATTTTAGTATGAAGAGATACCACTATCATGGGAAGCATCCAGCCAGAACTACGGACTTCTTTTATATTGAAGGAAGGACCTTGTTGGTCCTTCTTATTTGGTTGTTTTTCCACTGAGGGATGTAAGGAAAAGGATAATTCCACTTTCTGACTCTGAATGCAGAGCATTCACAATGGTTTTAACCTCTTTGAGATTCAGAGCTTAAGAACATATCCTGTTGGCATCCACCTCCCCATCCACAGAGTGTTTGCACCCAGTCCTTTCAGAATGACACAAGGGCAGCCCAAAATTATTTCATGGAAAAACTGGTTACAACTCAGACAGTTTACAACCTCTGTTATGATCTAAAGGACACAGCTGTGGAAATAAATTATCACAAAAAGGTTGACTACCAAGCACATGTTATGTATGGGAAAAGTCAAACTATAACTTCCTGTAGATCTGTAGAAGACTGTCAAAACTCGCTAGGCTAAAGGAATTCTTTGAAGGATAAAGCTATGCTACTGTCCACCATCAGGCTTATAGATGGAGTCCAGAGGTTTTCACAATATAGTCTCTGCCTGCTGGTAAAACCATGATAAACTCACACATTTTTAGTTCCACGGCACAGGTCTTTTTGCCATTTGATTTCATCTGGGAAGGTTGCTGCAGCATCCTCATTTTGGTGGATATAGAGCATCTGACTGAGAAAAAATGTAACAATTTAATCAGCAAGTCAAATTTTTTACTGGTGAGTTCCACCTGTCTCTGGATTGGTTCCCAGGGGAATCACAAAGGGGTTTGGCCTCTCTCCTGTCCATTCAGCACTTTGGAATGTGCTGTAAAGTTATTTGCCCTGCGCAGCATTACAGGAGAGGCATCCATCAGTTAACTTCATGGTCAGCCTTCTCTTTGGAGGGATGCATTGCTCATGATGAGTCATAAAGGCACTGATTTTAAAATTTGCTTTGAATTGTAATTGCATTAGTAAGATTACATAGCAGCTCCCAGGGATCCACTGAGTTTCTAAATCTATAGTTGATGCCTATTCTTCTCAGTTAAGTACTATATAATGCATAAGATGACGTGGCAATTTTTTATTTTTATACTCATTGCTTTTGGAAAATGTTGTCTTCTGGAAAATGGAGTTAATATGAAAAAAAATCTTTTTTTTCAATGGTAGTCTTTGTTTTAAGTAATTCAATGTAATGATTCATCTGGATGAAACAGTGCATTATAATTGAAGGTTAATATCCATATTGAGTTAATATCTGAGGGGTTCCCATCATGATTTGAGATCCCAGTGTTCTAAGTTGTTATAAATCTAAAACAATGGTTAAAAGTATACAATTAAAAAGACATACCTAGGAGTGAAAATAAGGTGCAAGATCTAGTCACCATGACAGACGTATCTGACAGTCCATATTGCTGTGGACTTGTCTGTTTAGATAAATGCTTCCTGGCTCTGCTAGAAGGCTATTATTATTATCATCATCATCATCATCATCATCATCATCTCCCACTTTGTCTTCTCAGAGTGAAGTCTCCTTAAAATAAACTTTCCTTTGACTTCATTCCCCTCTGCTGGTCTTTACCTACAGAGTGCTTGGGCAGCAGGCAACACCCCATGAAGCCTCTTGAAACCCTCTCAAAAGACAGTGGGCTCTCCCAGTTTGGAGGCAGTGGTTTTTTCATGCACTGGGCAGCCTACCACCATCACGCTCTGCCATTCAAGGAGACAAGGTGAGCTGTTTCTCTAATATGGGTCTGATGGAGAAGATGAGAGCCACAGGAACACGCCGATGTCTACATTTTACCCTGTTTGATGAGAATTTTATGTTCTGGGTGAGCATGAGAATGCTGGATGGACATTGACTGACCCTCTGGTAAACAAAATGCAGTGTTCACTGGTATAGTTTGTCTTTAATGATCATGAAGCCAGTAAGGAACTTTCTGCCTTGGTGCTGTGGTCAAGGAAATAAAGCACTGTCACTTTACAGAACTGACATTAAGAAATCTCCCTTGCTAGCCTTACATTCAGCCACTTTCCCATTCATTTGCTGAGTCAAAATAATAAAATAAAAAAATCAAGGCATTAGTGAGGACAGCAAGAGACAGAGGAGAAGTTGATCCATGTTAGAACCTGACAGCATCTGGTCTCTCCAGCTTGTTCACTTACTGGTCCCTGCCTCTCCTTTCCATGTTTTTTTTCCAAGTACTTTGCACAATAAGATGGTGAGAGGTAGGAACCAAGATCTTCCTAAGGTTTAAAAGCAGACAACAGGATTACAAAATGTGGTTGTCACATCTCAAAAAAACCAAACAAATCAAACAAATGAAAATCCTGCCTCTCCACTCAGCAGCCCTTAGCAGTACTTTGAATATGATCAAAATCGAAGTTGTTCATTGCAACCTACATGAAACAGGCTGGTTTTTGTTTGACTGGCCTGTGTCTCTCAGTAGCCTGCTGGAGTCTTGCTGACAATTTCTGACCCTGGCAGGCAAGAGCCCCACAGGGCAGGCTCTCTGTTCAGGCAGCCGAGGAAAGGGGCATAATACAGGGGATGGTAAAGGTGCCTGAACCCGCTGCTCTGTTTGGGCCGTGAGGATTCTCAGTTCATGGTTCTAGACCTATTAAGATTTCAAGTGCTACATAAATGCCAAGTATTGTATTCCTGGGGCTAAAAAGAAGGCAATCTTTCCTTATCCTACAACTGCAAGGTCAAGGTAAATGTGACTGTTTAGAAACACTGCAGTCTTGAAGCCCCTGGGGGATTTTAATGTGTTTTATAAACTTGTTTCCAAACCAAGCTATTAGGAAAACAAGATATTTCTCCATAAACCCTTTCTTTTTCTCTCTTTAGGGACAGTACTGCCTGCCTTACAGTGCCTTAACTCAATCAGAATCATCATTTTTACAAACAGACCATTTTTCATGACTTGCTTGATCAACTTGGGAAGGTAGCTTTTAAGACGTTATAGTCATACACAGGAAAAAAAACCCCATCTTACTCCATCTGTTGCAGCCAGAGATGTAACAGAAACCACATCCTTTGTCTGAAGGTAATGCATAGGGAAAAATAATAGACGTATGCACTTGTTTTCCCTTCACACTCAGCTGCAGTTATGCAATATTACGGAGGGAAAGGAACAAGCTCTTTCACAATTAGATTGCAGAGCTAAACTTCTTTTTTCATACAGAAGTTTGTGGTGGGAGATGCCAATATTTACCCAAGGCTTCACCTGTATCAGGAGGAGATTTCAAGCTGGTGGCTTTTGAAAACTTATGTTGGGGCAAAAGGGGTCCCAAGGACAGGCAACCCGAATAATCGCGGAGAGCTGTGGCACTGCTGGGAGCTGACGGGGGCTCACTGTGAAACGAAGAGCAACTGGTTGCTCAACGGTGGATCAGTTCTGGGGAAGACTAAAAAATTTATTTACATTGGAGGTCTTAATTGCCCACCTTTGTCTTTATATCCAGGAGGTAGACTATATAGATCAAGGGGATTGGAATTGGGCTTATTTTTTGTCTCGGCACAGGAGTGTCAAAAGATTGACACCTGGAGCACAAACAGAAAGGACCTGCTTTAAATGAACAGAGGAGGACCCTATCTGCTGATTCTGTTGGGGGCCTGAGAGTCAGCCAGAAACCTCAGGAAACTTCTAAGCGTTACAGGACTGAAAAGTGATTTCAATCACTCTCACTGGCCTCAGCAAAGCCACAGTTTTTCACACACACCCCTCAGCCAGAAGTGAGAGCTCTCTTTCCCCTCCCCTCTTCATGCATGTACTTCAAACATGTAAAATATTCAGTGAAATAAAGATTTAGTGCAGAATCTGGAAAAAAAAAAAAACACCTTATTCTGAGTTAAAGTGGTCTCTAAGCAGTGCTGTCAAACTGGGAGTTTAGAGAGCAATCCAAAAAAGAGGGAGTTTTGAGACTGCTGTTGTAGAGAAAATGTGGAGCCACACACCCCACAGAAAGTAAATATGTGTAAGAGGAAATACCTGCTTATCTGAGAACTAGTACTACTCAAACATGCCTTTTGTGGGCAAGAAAGAGCGGCAAGGTCTGCAGATTTTGCTGCTAACAGAATACCTCTGGCAGGTGTGTTACACTCCATAGGAATGGACTTTGCACCACAGCATGGATCTAATTCCACCCCAGCTCACAGGAATGGAGGTTTTTGGTCCTCTCTGAAACAGATCTTACCAGCTCTCTGCAGATCTTTCAGGTGGAAAACTCAGCTTCCTAATGACAGTTGAATTTTTTACAAAGTTTGATTGAGAAAAAGGACACATCTGTGTAGTTTCTTCCCCTTTTTTAGTCTCTGCAGCTCAGACAGTTAGGGAGGTAGTTAGATAACTCTCAGCTTGAAAACTATGAATAAAATGCTGAAATGCAAACATAGTTTTAGAAAGTTACTGGTTTTGTCTCTATCAACAGTGGATTCACCTTTGCAGGTGCTGGTGCAAGCAAAATGTTTTAATAAAGATTTTTTTTTTTCAGTGCAGTGCTATCATTGTTAACAAACAACTCCAATCAATATTCTGCATCACTTTTTGAGAAAAAGCATTAACGGAGGGGTGCAGGAGAAAGGAGCAATAACAAGTAAAGCATCTCTTTATTTCTATACAGTGTGAGACAATATGCATAAAGAGAGAGGAGGAGGCATTAGCAAAGGGCAAATAGGAAGGAAAGAGATTAAACTAGCTACGTTGGGTATGATTGCTGGAAGACACCGTATGTTGTTCTCAAAGTATAAGTCAGCTATCTCAAGAGCAGAGCGCATTACTCAAATTCCACAGACAGTACTGGGGACTTCTCTGGGAAGTTACTGATGAACAAAGGGAAAATATTATTAGATCCTTATTACAGACTGCAAACAAGTAGTGTTCTGAGTAGTAGTAAACGCTGAGTCAGAAAACTATCATGGGATGTGTCTTTGACGTAATGGGGATGTAAATTAACAAGTCCATTAGGAAGAAACTTGTGAGGCAGAGAAGGGTCTGTGTTTCCCAGTATTGCTCAGGGTGCAGCAGCCACCCGATATCATCTTGTTCAGGCTGACATGCTTTACACCTCTCCCAGGCTCAGTTTACCCCAGCAGAACTAAATTACCTGCTCAAGGTTGCTCAAGTAGCCTATGAATATCTAGTCCTGAATAACTGAAAGCCTCCCTATCTCTTAGCCAATGTCCTTAACTACAAAACTGTCCTTCCTGTTTGATGCCTTGTTTTGAAGTGAATCCTTGACCACAGTTGTACTCTCCTCTGCCGTGTCATCAGCCAAGTCTACTGTTTCCCCGTTGCCAGTAAACACTTGATTGCATTTATCACATTGTGGTATTTTTGCCTCCCTGTCCAAACTCTTCGAATTGCTCACCTTGCAGCAAAGCCACAACAAGAACAACCTCTGCTGCCATTGCTGGTCCTGTTTCTTGCTTTCTGCGGTGCAGATGGAAATCTGACCTTCACCTTGGAGTGATTTCCCATTCATCATCAAGATGAATAGCTGTCGATCCACCCCACGCTGCTTAAAGAGGTGCCTTGCAAGTGCCTCGGTGCATACTTCCCAGCTGCACCAGCACAACTACTTCTCTGCAGTGTTTGCATTGGGTGAATAGTGCTCATAATCTGAGACTTAACGTCAAATATTTTCTGCAAGGGAAATAAAAATGTCAACAGGAAGTGAAATGTGACCTGATTAACAGTTAGACCTCTGACTCTGCTTCATTTTTGACTGATGTGGTGTTTTACAAGGATAATAATACTACCGATTCCTCTTAATTGATGGACCCTGATAGAAATATAAATTAAGCAATTAATACAATTCTCTGAGACTCATAAAAATAAACTGTGCGGAGAGACAGTCATATTTATTTTTTGAATTACTTTAAAAACAAGTGTCATACAAAGCATTACAACATTTTTTCTAGGGAAAGCCAAGGCAAGTCTGACCTCCTTAAGAGCCAGAATGTGCCAGAGGAGGCAATGCAAATGGTCTGCCACAGACCAGGGCAGTTTATGATAACCCAAGCTGCCTTTCGTCTGGGGAGTTCTGCAAGCCCTGATTTTCATGCGTTTTGTTTAAAACGAAACTAACCGAAAATAATTACTGTTTAACATTTAGAGTCGTGCCCGGAGGCCCCATTCAGGATCAGGAGCCCTTTGTGCTAGCTAAGAGCACGGCAAACACAGTGGGAGAAGCAGAGTCTGCAGTAAATGGCTCGCGATCTGATTCCTGATGCTTTTAATGGTTTCTTCCGTGGGAGGTGGATTTAATAGTGAATAGTAGACCAGTGTGACCTTGAGAGATGCCAGCTTGAAACCAATGGGAGTTTTCAGGAGAGAGCAGGAATTCTGGGAAAGCAAAAATTTAGAGGATTTGCAATACCCAAGTGCTACGAAACAGTATTTACAAACGTTTACAAACAGGCTGCTGTTGGATTCATTCATGTTTGCATCCCTCCATGCTTGCACTAATGGGCTTCCTGTGACTGATATATTCTCCGTGTTTCTCATTTGACTTCTGCTTTCTGAGCAGTCAGAGTTCATGCTCAAAAGCTTTCCTCTGCCACCATGAAAGCTCAGCAGTTGTGTTAATAGAGGCTGGGATTCTCTTGTAATGTCTTCAGGTGTAAAGAAAACAGCTTGTTCACCCAGAGGCGCTCAGTGCTTGCTGTTCTTTAATTCTCTTTGAAAAGTTACTCCCTGACACCGGGAGCAGAAGCCACACCACAAATTACAGGGAGTGAATAAAGCAGGATTGTTGCACACGCGGTCTCCTCCCTGCCTTTGAAATTTGAGAGCTGAATAATTCGGAAAAGGGACTTGGTTTCTTTTAAAATCAAAGCGAAGCAGATGCCTGTTTTCTGACTGTGATTTGAAACGTCTGCAATAAACGTTCCTGCGAGCCGGGCAACTGGCTGCTCGTGCCAGAGGGAGACTTACCACAGGGGTGGCCCTGCCCTGCCATCCCACCCCTCCAAAGGTGCACAAAAGTGGGTGAAAATGGGTGAGGGTTGGGGGTGCACACCTCCACATCTGGCCATGCCATATCTGCACTTCTGGTCAAATGACAGGGTGCCAGGGAAGTTCTATGAGAGACCCCCCCAGGTGTCAGCCGTGCGACGGGACCACATCCCATCCCGGGAGAAGGGAGGTGCCGGGGTACATGGTTTTCCATACCTCCATGACAGCCCTGTGGCCTACCCTCATAG
This sequence comes from Haliaeetus leucocephalus, assembly GCF_000737465.1. Lineage (NCBI taxonomy): Eukaryota > Metazoa > Chordata > Aves > Accipitriformes > Accipitridae > Haliaeetus > Haliaeetus leucocephalus. Next base: position 8,438,795 of record NW_010972753.1, read on the forward strand.
CCACACGGGCTACGCCAGCAGAAAGGCTCAATGGTGTTGACTAATCAGGCAGGTACGTGGCAGGAGGAGCGGGTAGCACACCCAGGGCCACCCCATGTGTGTTTGCAGAGGTACCCAGGCTGAGGGGAGCCAGATGTGCTGCGGAGGCTAGTCCGTCATGAGAAGACGAGATGCCTTAATGGACTCGGTGATTTCTCTGTCTCTGGGGGAAAAGACTGGGAGCAAGACTAGGAGCTACCCGGCTGGTCTGGGGATCATGCACCATGACTTTGCAAAAGCTGAGTCAGGAAAACAGCTCTGAGGAAGCAGTGGCAGCACCTCTCCCCTTCTGCCACCCTGCACCGGGGCTGTTGACATCTGGACTGACCCCAGCAGCTGCGTTTAAATAGCCCTTGATTATTTGTCAAAGATAGTTAGCACAACACAAGTTGTTTTTGCACAACACAAGTTGTTTTGATTATACAGTGTAACCTGCAACTGCTACCATTTTTAAATTCTACATTGACATTTCCCTTTATCTTTCTTTCTTCCATCTCCCTCCTTTTTATATGGACAGAATGGAAAGCCTTATGTCATGCAAACTAAGCAGGATAACTACCTCCCTCGCCTCACCATTATTCCTAACTAGATGCTGTCACTAGTCAGCCAGTCTTTGCAAACAGCCACTGGGGCAGAAGAAGAGTTTAATTGAAGAGGTGTGTAAGGATGTGACCGCCAAGCTGCACTGCACTGCGGGAGCTGCTGAAAGACAATGATGTCTTCCATCTCTTTCTTGGGAATCGTCCTGGTGAGGTGAACAGGGCATTAGTTTTGTGTTTCTGATACTTCAGAGGAAACAGAAAGCAATACGGATTATCAGAGGGAAAGAACCAGGTATTAGGGGTGTTTGGTGATTCCAGTTCATTTCCTTAAGGCACCTGGTTCTTCCTGGAGGGCTCTGCATCGTGAGTTAGCGATGGCTGAGAGCGTGGCTTTGCTACCACCACGGTGCCTGCACCCCTGAGCACGTGCCCAGATGCTCAAGCCCAGAAGGATTAGGGCTGTGATTACTTAGCAATCTGCAGGGCTTTTTATGGTGTGTACAGCATACTACCAGTAGGGCTGTACCTATCACTCTTTCCATTTCTGGCCCTAGCTTGGTGCCCTGCACCACTCCTACATCAAGGTGTGTTCACACGACTGCAGCCCATGTGCCTGCCTACCTAACATGCAAACGGCATTAGTTTCTTCTGACAAGGTTTGTTTAATTTCTTGAGAAGTTAGTTCCATTACAAGGACATTCCTTTGTCATTAGTCCAGTTTCACTGGTATATTGCTAAGCATACAGGTAAACATACCTACACTGTAACTGGGCTTTCACAATTCTTTTGTATCTTGAATATTGCTCATTCATACACAAAGTTAACAGAGTGGTGAGAGACACTGACGTGCAGACTTTATACTCGGGGATAGACAGGAAGGACTGGGAGAAGACCAGAGAAACAACTGCTGTATCACATATACAAGAAGCCCATTTTTCATTTTACAAAAGGTAGAAATTAAGACAGAGAAGTCAAATACTTACAAATTAGGTACATAAATTATCATTGCACATGTATCCTTAAATTGGCCTTTTTGTGCTTGTACATTTCTTACACACACACACTTTAATTATACCTTACGACTTTACCAAAGCAAAACAAGACATCTTTCATGAGTCCTCACTCTGCCTCTGTAATTCTCTAATACAAATGAAACCAAACCTACCCAAAAAGATGCAACCCCAACGGGTCTTCTTTGGCAAAGTTCCAGACGAGCCGAAATGGTCTCAGGCCACCCTAGTGTGAGTTTGCCTGCACACATGCATTGCCAAGGAGGTGGTTGGGTCTAACTCATACACAAATATAAAACATGGAATAAAAAAATGTTCTTTGCAGGGGTTTGTGTGAATGATGTTATGGGAGTGACTGAATTCACGTACATTTCTGCTCTGTGAAACTTTCCACACTCCATCTTGATGACAAATTATAATAATTCCAAAATCCCCAGATTAATTCCAGCTCCTAGCACGAAGATAAAAGATCTGAGTAAGAGCTCTGTTGCCAGACTGCCTGGGCATGGCAGAGACTACTTTCTCAGCTTTCTGAGCGATGCCTTCACCTTGCAGCAGAGACAGCTCTGGCAGTACTGCTGCCTTGTTGTGGGTACATAGCGGGCTGCCCTTGGCACATCTTTCATCCAAAAGGCAAGGAGAGCATTGCTATCAGCTTATTACTGTGTGTGGGGCAGGGCACCTTTGCTGGTCACTGTGACCTGTAGAGAGAAGTGATAGTGGGAGAGGCTGGATTTGCTATCTTTCTCCCCCAGCTCCCTGCTGGCTCTGGAGCAGGAGGGCTGTTAAATCCCTGGGATCCAACGGGAAACGTGGGTTTATGCTGCTGCTCCCCAAGGTGCTCTGGGCTCTCAAGGACACCATGTAAATGTTGATTAGACAGAGTGGCGTTGACCTGGAGATCATTAAGCGCCACAGCTATTACTGCAGGTATATTGGATTGCTACTACTCACAGGCTGATAGACCATGTCTCCTGCTAGGCTGCGCTCTGTGGCAGCATTTTTCAGAGCAAAACTCTTCTGCTCACCACTACTGGTGCTGCAGTGTTAAAAATGCTGTTTATAAAGAAATGCCGATGTCCTAGCTCCGAGTCCCTTAACCTCTGGGCTACAGCCTGCAGCAGGGGATTGAACGCTCCCCCCTCTGCCTCCTTTTTTTTCTGGGAGATATGGGAGGAGAGGTCAAAAAACTTCTTTTGTGTTCAAACAAGGGGTCACGGCATGGAAAAGGCTGAGGAGCCCCGGGGTAGTCTTTTTGCAGGGCAATTAACAGCTAATGGAAGCTGGGCCAGGGTATAGATGGACTGTCTGCCTGCAAAGCCCTTCCTGTGCTGGTGATGTGCTACAAGGAGGCCTGGGAAGACATCCTCGCTCTTCATAGACACTGTTCCCTCTCTGGATTCTGCTAAATCAGCTTGTCTGCAGTGACAACCCCAGGGGATTATGTATCCTTCCCAAAGTAGGCCACTTGAGTGGAGAAGACAGGGGAAATGCCTCCAGGACAAAACAGAGGAGCAAAAAACCTCAGGGCAGGAGATTCCTTTGCTCCCCAGTGCAGAAAAGTGACTGCATTCAGGCTGCACTCTACCAGCGCTTGATTTCGATGCCTTGGCTCCCTCTGTCCTGACAGGCAGGTCTGAAGAGCAGGGGACTGAATCCCCCATGGTCTTGAACTACACATCAGAATAGCTGTCACAGTTGTGTAGGAAGTCCGAACACAGCTTAGACATTCCCAGCTGTACTGGTTTTGGCTGGGATACAGTTAAATTTCATCATAGTAGCTTGTACAGTGCTATGTTTTGGGTTTGTGATCAAAACAGTGTTGATAACACACTGATGTTTTCATTACTGCTGAGCAGTGCTTACACAGCGTCAAGGCCATTTCTGCTCCTCAGCCCAGCAGCGAGCAGGCTGGGGGGGCACAAGAAGTTGGGAGGGGACACAGCTGGGACAGCTGACCCCAACTGACCCAAGGAATATTCCAGACCATAGGACGTCATGCTCAGCATATAAAGCTGGGGGAAGAAGGAAAGGGGGGATGTTTGGAGTGATGGTGTTTGTCTTCCCAAGTCACCGTTAGGTGTGATGGAGTCCTGCTGTCCTGGAGATGGCTGAACACCTGCCTGCCCGTGAGAAGTGGGGAATGAATTCCTGGTTTTGCTTTGCTTGCACACACAGCTTTTGCTTTACCTATTAAACTGTCTTTATCTTAACCCACAAGTTTTTGCACTTTGACCTCTCTGATTCTTTCCCTATCCCACTTGGGGTGGGGGCGAGCAAGCGGCTGTGTGGGGCTGAGCTGCCCACTGGGGTTAAACCACGACACCAGCATTTTATTTTAGGCCCCGTCCAAGTTTACTTGAAGCCATCAGTCTGTTGATTTGGGTCACCTCTGGATGAGGCCCTTTCATTCTCCTTAGGTGTCTACAATTTCAGCAGTGAGGACGGCCAGTGGTATGTGCCACCCTCACCAGCAGCCTCTCTCGTTAGCTAAGGAGAGGCCACAGAGATTTACAGGAAGACAAAGGAGCAAGTTTCCCAATTCCTGTGTCCTTCTGTCTTGGGGTTCATGGTGCATAAAGCAGCTGGAAGGGAGAAATTTTGTGGACACCCTTCTATTGAGACTTTGGACTAACCTTGCTACCCTGAATTACAGTTCCTTTGGAAAGTGGGACTGAATGTTAGCTCTCCAGCACAGAAGAGGTTTTTTTCTTGTGGAATTAATGTTTCCTAATTATTCCAGCACTGCCCAGAGGACAACCCCTTTTGCATAAATATGACTCACTTTTCCTAGCCACGCTAGGAAATATTCCTGCCCTGGGAATATTTTTCTTCTTCAGAAAGTCTGCATTTGCTTGATCATGATTTTTTTTTTGCATTTGGCTAGGGCAAAAGCCAATGGAAAAAAAACACCTCTAGAAAAATCACTGGGGTAATTTTCTAATGGGGTTAATGAGAAGTCTAATTATGATCTGTTGGTAGTGGTGAGTATGTACGTAACTGTTCTAGAGGGTTAGCATAGACAGCGTGTAGTATGTCTTTCTTGAGCAGAAAGTGGCAAATCCCAGTGGCCTTACTTGCCCTCCTAAATAAGAAATCATTTTTATGAATGATTTCAGGAGAAGCTACCCACCCTGCTGAAGTTATTCAGGTGCTGTTGTTGAGAACAGCTTTAGTGTCAGGGGCTGAGGATGTGATGGCTGGAACATGGCTGCTTGTGATATTTAGTCAGGCAGGTCACAAGCAAGTCAGTACTAATTCCTGGTTTTTTTCTTTTTTATGATTTTTTTTCTTTATTTGGAGTGGGGGAACACAATAAAAACTTTGGAGCATTGTTAAATTAAACAACAAGGGTGAAAAAGAAAACCAAATTGAATGTAAGTGATTGATGCTGCTTATTTGCTCGTATGTTGCCAGGGAGCTCCAAGGAGAGCAGGGAACAACCAATAGCAGGCAATGGGGGTGGAGGAGGCCTTTTTAATTATATCACATCATTTTTCTGAATAATATTATTTTATCTCTCACAGGATCTTAAATAAACATCTCGGAAACACACCACGTTATATTTTTGCATGTGGATTGCCTGCTCAGCTATGGTTAACCACTGACTTCGTGTTTAGGTTCCTGTTTAGATAGGCTGCGTTGTCACCCTTACACTGTTGGAAAGATAATAGTCTGGAAGAGATAGGAAATTGGAGAAAACCTGCAAGAATGAGTTCAGCATCCAAAGGATCCTGCACTTAAAGCTGTCAGAAAACCCCTCCTTCTCAGCGTGCATGCAGCAGGATGAGCAAAGCAATGGCCAGCACAAAGGGCTGCATCCACAGACAGGACAAGTTGGCTCTGTCACCACAGAGATGTCCCCTCCCTGGGGAACTGGAAGGGCCATGCTGTGTGGGGGCAGACCAGGCAGAGGTGGAGAACCACCAGGTGAGATCTGTGGGTGGTGCACAAAAGCGTTGTGCTGGAAACTGTTTTTTCCCATCTGTTCCTGAGAAGGTGGAGCAGTTGTTAAACACAAAAAGCAGAGAGATCCTCTCATTCATCAGTGAAAGCAACCGAGAGCCAAGTTAGCTTGGCTGTTTGGTGTTCCTCATGGTGCTTCACTGCAGCTGCAGTGGTCTCAAGAAAGATGCAAGAAGGGAAATCCTTTCTCCTGGCCCTACCTGGGCTGGAACTTGCCTGCTGTGTTTCATGGTGTATTCTCCAGGTTGTGCACCGTGTTACAGTCCTCACTGTGACAGGCACTGTTCGGTCCAGTATATATTAAGCCCTCCTGCTGCTTAGGCATCTTTTCACATTAATATGTGCACCTGGGCAAAAGTTTCAGTACCTCCAGGGGATTTTCTCTCTCAGGCACAGGAGGCATATGTTTAGGTAGTAGTTACCCTGGCAGGATGAAGACCTAACTCAGGATACAGCCTTATCAAAGCAGGCTATGTGTGATGAAAGGTTGTGGGAAACAAAGTAATAGATCTTAAGGAAGATATTGAGGGCTGAATTATGCAATTAAGATTCTGTTGTGGAGCAATGGGATGGAGACTGTATCCACATGAGCATGCTAGGGTATTCCACAGAACACCCCAAGTTCCTGCCTTTGTAGTGGTCCAAACTGGGTACCTGCCCAGACCATGTCATTGCTTACCATCAGCCAGCACGCCCAGGTTTCCCTTGTGTTCGGAAACTGGGACTGGGGAAAGGAGGTGGCAGGGAGGTGTGGGGTCAGAATGTGGTGGAGCAAATCTGGAGGTAGCAGCTGGGAACTTCTGACCAATTTGGTAATACAGACACGGTTTAGAAAATGGGGCTTCCTGCAATTACATTAGTATTGGCTTGTACTTAAACGGTCGAGCCAGTGCGGATCCACAGAAAACCTCACAAAAAAGATTGAACACAACTCATTCCATGACAAACATCTGTGCCTACAGAAGACCCCACATATCTCAGAGAAGTATTCAATACGAGATCTGTGGCTGCAGATGAACCACAGTGACACTAACTCACAAATGAACTTTAGTGGCTGGGGAGGACGAAGGCAGTGGGCATAGTTTTATTGCCCTCTCCTGTCCAACAAAGTATCTGCTGGGGGAGGCTCGGTTACTGCTACCTCCACCAAGGGAACTGCAGGTCGCTTATCACTCTGTGTGGCTTATGGGCTACCACCACGAGGTGAGCAGGATGAAGCACACCTCACGGATCTACCTAAGGAACACTCTGTTCAGGCACCCAAATGATTTTCACCCAGCCCTAGATCCAAAGCCTGAAGAAGGTATCTGTAACAAGAAGAGAGCAGTTAGGGTCCCAGCTCTTTTTTATTCTTTTCCTCTACTTGTTGGTGAAAGAAAGATGCACCTTTCTGCTCACAGTCAAACCCAGGTGCCTTGTTCCCCTTCATTCTCGGGAATATGCCACTTTCCTTCAGCGCAATCCCAAAAGAATTAGAGGAGGGAAAAACAACTTTTCCTGCACAGCATGTTGCCACAATGCCAAGATACTGCTGGGGCCAGAAGTGCGTGCAGAAATAAGCTTGATATGTAAGACCTGAGGCCCTGCCTTCATGGCTCCAGATTTCCATGAGTGTCTCTAAGTCAGAAGGCTTGACATCATATCAAACTCTGCTAACAGATGATTTAAAAAGCAAAAAGCCACGCAGATCTGATGAGGAAGATGTACATTTCACCCCAGACCACTGGAAAAAAAGAAAAATAAAGGGGTGGAGTGAAAAAGATTAAAATGGAGACTGACTGGCAAAGTTGGGGTGAGGAGAAGTCCCCACATTTCCTGTGTGGTTTTGTATCTGTAGAGTCTGCTTTTGCAATGATTATTATAACGAACAAGGGACTCACAAAAAGGCTGCTAATGCTCACTGATCAGAAGTATAATGACGTGTAAGCTGCAGCTGTTCCAGTGGATTTCTGAACAGCAGGCTCTTGTTGAATGAGCCCCATGATTATTTATCTCCATCATGGGCTCTTTATTTCAAGGTATTTGTTGTCTTCCCTGCATTTTGACCGGCTGTCCTTACGCACAGAATGCTCCGATAATGGATTTTTTTTTATTAGCCTCCTCTTCCTCCTGCTTCTACAAACACGATGCAGCCCCGAATCACTGTGTTATGAAAGGGAAGGTGCTGCCAGTGTTTTAACAAGGGCTTCCCACAGCATTCTCCCCCATTAGCCTCATAAACACAGGGCAGTGGTGGAGCATGTGCTGCAGAGAGAAGGGTCAGGAGACTATTTATTCTCCCCATTTAAACAAAAATGCTTTCTCGTGAGCAAGGAGAGAAGCAAACAAATAAATTAAGCTGTGCCTTGATGGAAGCATTTATACTGTGTCCTTGGGAAATGTACCGAGTGTGGGGATAGTGCAGGCCAGTGTTTAACTTGGCTGATTTGAAATGGTTTGTGTGTAAGTGGAGACCTTGCAGGGGCACTGAGAGCATTCTGCCGCTTGATTTTTTTTCTTTTTTTTTTTTTAATATCTTGTGTCTGGTGCAATCTGCTCTGTTTCAAGGTAAAGTGCTCGTTCTTTGGAGTCACTTTGTGACAGCACTGAGCTGGAGTCACAGGCTTGGGGCTTGGAGACAGAAGACCAGAGGTCTAATTGTGGTTGCCGCAGACCTGTTACCCGATGCTGAGGGAATGGATTCTTCCCATTTGCCAGATAAGGATAATGTTCATGCACCCACCTCAAAGCTAATGTACTACTGCTTAAAATGTCAAATATTTTTACTGTTTTCTTGACACCCATTGTAGGCAGGCATGGCTGATCCCCATCTTCTCAAACAGGAGGAAAAACTCTAACCATAAGCTGGGCAGCTCCCAGCCATATCTCCAGCTCTTTGGTTTATCATTGCTATGAACCTGCATACTTGGTCCAGTTGGAGGCTGGAAAGCATACTTGGGAATTCATTGGCTCAAAGCAGAACACAGTTAAAGGAAAAGCTCTTTGGATAGTGTGAACTGGCACAGCACTCCTGACATCAGCAGGGTTATGCTGACTTACATCCAGCAGTGATATCTCTCTAAATGTCCATATTTATCAACATTTTAGCATGAAAAGTTGTGTTTCTATTATTGTATTTCATTTTCAGCTGGTTCTTTTTCTCCCTTTTTTCCCCTGGGATGACATCATTGGAAGTCTGTTAGTAACACTTCTCTCCCTGTCACTCACTGGACCAACATGTATTTTCTCTCCATATGATTCTATTGGAGCTGTAAACTAAAAAGGCTCTTTGATTATCATTTTTATGCAAGGTCAGCAGAAAGAGCATGCCTGCTATTTTAAAGGGAGTTTTAAATATTATTTTACATTTTTTTTCTGAGTATGTAAACACAGAAATGAAAAGGCTCAACTCTCTGATGCATGCCTGCCCTCCCTCCCCACCGTACCTTCTTCCTGGAAACCAGTGTTATACAGGCTGTACAGAGGAGGGCACCAAGCCTGTGCATTCCTTGAATGGTTTGACTCCACTTTAAAGTGGGTGATGAGTAGCAATAAAACAAAACGCAATGCACAAATGATGTCTCCAAACCAGTATCAGTGTGGGCATGGGCTCCTCCAGTCAGGCAACTCCGGATGAATGAAACACACTATTAAAAAAGGAGGACAGCCTGAAATCAGAGGCTTGCTGTGGCTTGCTGTGACAGAACTCACAGCAGCGTGCCGTAACCCCTGGTCTCACAGTGCTAGAGGCATAGCCACAAGGTTGTGTTCTTTCACAGGCTGTCTGGGATGTGAAGCAGAAGCAGGAGGGCAGGCAGGTTTGGGGTTTTTTGACATTTCCAGGCAACCGCTTACTCAGAGCACCAGGTGGCTGGCACTGTGACAAGATGCAACAGCTGAATGGACCAGAGAAATGGAGGTGGCAGCAGCCTAAAGGGCAGTAGACAAGCCCAAACTCACAGACTAGGTGGCAGCTTTGGCTCACCAGCTGCCCCTACTCTCAGGGGGGAAGGTCATATCATAGAGGTTGTGGTGTGGTATGGGGAACTTGGAGAGATCAGACATGACTTGCGCAACACAGCAGGAGATCTCTGCAGTTCACTCTTCACCTCAAATACTTCAGTGGATTCATCAATGACTCTGCAGCTCTCATGCTCCGCAAACGTTGAGGTCTCCTTTAGCCCTAGGTCTTGTGCTGGATCTCCTGCAAGAATCTCTTCTTAAGAGGCAATGAGCACTTGCTCATCTTCCATGGCTGCATTGACCCCGGGGAGCTGGAGAGTGCTTCTCAGCTCCTGCGTGAGGGTGCACATCCTGGCCATGCTTTTGTAACACACCAGGTTGAGCCTGACAAGAAGACAAGGCTTGCAGGGAGTCAGGGATGAAGCACACACTGCAGCGGGTGCCTCGGTTCTTCGTCTGGGGGATGAGTGCTGGGACTCCAGGGAGGTAGTTCAGAGCTGGCTGAGCTGTAGCCACTGAAACATAAGGGCATGTAGGGACCTGCAGGATGTAGGCAGCAGGGAAGTCAGACTCTTGTGCAACTGTATTGATTGCATCAGGGCTAAATTTGCTCCTTTAAGTGCTGAGAATGCATCATGATTATTATTAGACACTGCTTCTTTTCTTGTTGCGAATGGTAGCATATATTAATACTCATAGGAACCGGACAAAATTACTTGCCCACAGCTTTTTATAATATCTAGAGTTCAAAAAAAGCATGGGGTGCTTTTAGCCAGATTGTAACATTTTTGTCTCCTCACACAGCTGATGGGATGTCTGCTCTACATCCATCCATTTTCTGCTTAAAAGGTCATGTTTAATTTTCTAAATGAGCCCACTCCCCCCTGCCCCAGGCGCTCAACTCCAGACAATGTCTTTTCTCTCTCCATTGCAAGACATCACTGCATTTTCCCTTCACTACTATGCTGAGAGGGTGCTTGTGCTTACAACGCTTGTGTGCAGTGAGGGAGAAAAAACATCTGCCACCAGTGACTTCCTAGACATAGTATATTTACAAACCTTGTTATTTGCCATGAATATGTCAAGCCTGGTTGACGCCCTTATGGGCAAAGTAAAATTGTATGAAGGGTATTCTCTCTTCTGCTCCCTGAAGGAAAAAGGCCTCATTTTATAAAGGCAGCACATAGGTGTGAGAGCCCCAGGGGATGGGGGAGAACATCCTGTAATTCACTTAAAACCAAAACCAAGTGGCCGTCTTTAAAAGTTCTGTCACAAGTAGATAACTGCAGTCTCTCTCCCAAGTCCCACGGCAGCATGGGACCTGACACATGCCAGTTTTGGCCTATGCTCCCACCTAACAAAATGTGGTGCCAGAGGAATGGTATTAAATATTTTCTGTGGTAGAGCTGTGCACCAGTTAGTCTTCACCCATAGAAGTGATTATCTGATGTCACCATTGCTGTTAGCCTCCCCTACCCAAGAGGAGGTCCTCTCCAGTGTTACCTTCCAAGGCTCTGTCACTGTGAAAGGCTCTGAGGGGTGCATCTGTACTGTTTCAAAACCCCAAATACCAGCTAATGATAGATACGGAAGGTGCATAGCTCTCATAAGTATTCTTACGACTTCTGAAAAGGTATGTTCTTTTTCAAACAGCTTCCTTGCAATGGGATCCATTTTAATGAGATCCTCTTTCTCTGCTGCTTCCACAAACAATTTTCTTCATTCCCTTTAGCCTACTAATACCTCCCGACAACATCTTTCTGTTATCATTTGTTATACATGGCAGTCCAAAACTCTGCTCCTCTTGTAGCTTGGTTCTGAGGACATCACAGAGAAGTAGCTGAGCCTCAGAGTCTCTGCAAGGCTAGTTATTTTGTAATGAGGCAGCAGATTACCATTAGAAGTTCATGTATGCAATAGTTAAACCTTATGTAATAACTCTGACTCAGTCTAAGCGAAACAGACACTCTGAACATGATGAACATGCATATGTCAGTAGTCAGAGGGCTGGAATCCCTTTTCCATGCCAGCACCTATTTCTGTAACGAGACCTTTTATTAGTTCTGATTCAATTTTCTCAGCGTTTAGCTGAAGAATTTGGAAATGCTCACAATTGCTGGCATTGGCCAAGTAATCCTCCCAACAAGACCCAAACAGTGAAATTTGGGATTCACCCAGACACAAAGCTAATTAAAGAATCATTTCATTGCTTTTTGTTGAGCTTTAAAATAAAAAAAACCCATGCTATGCTAGTTGTTTTCAAGTACATCTGACTGTTCCTCTAGCATCTTTTCATAAACAATTGCCTCCCACTTTAAAAAAAACTTACAGCTGCCTCCCTTCTTTTATAATATAACAGTAACAGAGAGCCATTCATAGAGAATACTGTCATGGTCCTAAAACCATTTCAAAATCTTCTCCCACATGGCACAGATAGCAGAGATAGGCAGAGTGGCAGACCATTGCCTTCAGCTTTCCTACAGGAGCACTTTACTGATATTGGCTCGTATTTTTCCCCCTTGAACTGTGGAGCCAATCTTTGTGTGCCCTCTTGGATGTGTAAGTTGCTCTTTGTTTGGCACACCACCTGCATGTCAATGGGCGCGATTACAGTGCTTTACAATTCATCGGTACTTTCTGGGGCATCTGCACACAGATACATGCATTATGCTCTCAGCTATATTGCAGTTTGTCTCTAAACTTGCATTCGTTTTTCCTCTCATGCTTGAACTCTCAGGTTTGCAAATACTGCCACTTACCAGCTAAAGAGTGCTCGGTCAGAGACTGCTGCATGCGGACTCCAACCCTACCTACAACATGCAGCACTGTGCAACAGACACAGCAAGCTGAACAAACACAGTTTCCTATCCCGTTTGCCTTTTACAGGCATGCTAGGGAGCTGGCAGCTACAGCTCAAGGAAAAGCAAATGTAGGAAAATAGGACTGCATTATAGGCGCAGTCCCGCAAAGTAATGAGCACACTCAGTAATTCCATGTTCCTGAGATCCAGCTCCCAAGTCCTTGTGCAATTTAGCATTAGAGCTGAAATGTCTCACTTAAATAAAATGCCCTTTTCAGGGTTTGTAAGCAAGGAAAGGAGCAGGTTTGGGAAACACGGAAGCGCAATCTGCCAAAGGTCTACGGGATGGCAAACAAAAGGCACAGAGCCAGGACAGAGATAAAGGATGTGATTAAAACAGCAGTACCAGCAGGTGAAAGGCCACAGTATAAGCAGGGACAGAATGCACCTCAGTGCAGTTCAATAGGAAAGGACGCTACCAGACACAGACTGAAAGACTGGAAAGAGGCTGTTGGTGGCCAGAAGAGAAGATAAATCTGGAAGCGGCATGAACCAGTCTGTTATCTGGCTGAAGCAGTCAGGCAGCACTCCCTGATAGACAAATTCAGGAAGCAATGACATTAAATAGATGTAAACAAGCTGTCTCAGCACTAAAATTTTGTTACTAACCAATTAAATTTCATCTTCAACTCTTAGCTGGCGGCCCTGGCTCACAGCCCCTTCGCTCTTATTGTTTCACAAAGATAAAACATGTTGTATACTATTTCCATCAAAATCAGGAGATGGATGGAAAGCCCTTCCCTTCTCTAATGAGGCTGAAAGACTCCTTACCCTACCTATCAGAGAAGCCTGTCACATTTACATTAATTGATGCTGAGAGTTTTAGGGTTGTTCAGAAAGTGTTCAGGGCCAAAGGAGGAACGGGAGGCCCATGAAAACACGCGGTTAAAGTGGATCAGACCGTGCATTAGTGAGGCCTGCAATTTCCAAATCCAGTGTTCCTTCCTAAGGTTTAGCATTCACGCCACACCAAACAGTGCTGTGTGGGGAGCCAGAGGCCCTTTGGCAAGCGGCTGTTTCATCCTCCAAGTAGACTATTTTTACTAATGCCGGGAAAAAGTCCACAGAGCAGAAACGTGCTGCTGCTGCTGCTACAGCCATCATCCGCCTCATTTTGCCAATGATTTTGTCCATGCAAGAGTTTTTGTAACTGTAAATGACAATGCTGCTTATAATTCTTACGTTTCAGCTTACACCTCTTCAGTCCTTTCAGTGCTCTTGGAGCTAATGATTTCAGCACAACTTTCATTTTGCATCACCCTCACCATTTACTGAAATGGATCTGTCCTGGGGACAGTTCCTTCTTTTTATAGCAGCTTTTACTTGTGGATGGAGCATTTCATTTCCAGGCATGGTCTGTTGCGTAACGACCAACAATAAAGTTGAGAGCGAGGAAAAAAAAAAAGCCATGCTTTAGAGAAGGCAGAAACTTCTGAAACAGTGCAAAGCTTAAGCTGTTAGTCTCGGCGGGCCAAATGCCGCTGGCCTTTATGAACAGCAAACATTTGTAAACACGGGGTGATCCCTGCCCAGGCCTGAGCCCAGCGTGACCCACGTCTCTCCAGGTGCCCGCTGCACCCCGCAGAAGGTTGTCTTCGAAACGCAGCCACGAGCACTGCGACATGCCAGCGAGCTGCTCCTTCTTGACAGCAAACGCGTTTAAAGCCAGACCTTAAAAAAAGAGCATTCCCTGGTCATTAGGGGACACAGCGCTCTCCCACCGCCCACCTCTGAAACGCCATTTACTGTGTAGCAGGCGAAGAAAGACGGGGAGGCGGGGAGGGGGGGGTGGGATTCACCATACCGATATTAATCACAGTAATAAAGCCGCCCGGAGACGCTCCAGGCTGGAGCTCGTTCCGAAGGCAAGGCGGGCTGCAAGCCCGCTGCACTGCGACCCTCGGCCCCTCAGCCGGCGCCTCCCGTCAGGCGCTGGCCCCGCTGGCTCTGGGGCTCGCCCGGGCCTCCGTGTCGCCCGGGGCAAAGGCCGGGCGGCGGCGGCGAGGGCAGCCCGGCCGGGGCTGCCGGTG